>NC_079412.1:6376761-6416761 GCF_026213295.1 Gadus chalcogrammus | reverse complement strand
CACACGGCGGCCCCTGCATCCCCCCGGGTGCAGGGACCGCCTCTCCTCTGAGCCGGGGCTCCTCGCCGCCCGCTCCCCCCGGCCCGCTCCCAGGCCTGGCCTCGGCCTCGGCCTCTCCCTCTCCCCCCTGTCCGTTCTTCCTGGCGTCCTGGCCATCCTCCTCCAGCGCCTCAACCTTGACCAGAGTGAGGGAGATGAGGTAGGTGGTGCGCTGCTGCAGGGCGCCTCCTCCGCTCATGGGCTCAGACTAAGGGGGACAAACCGCGAGATGAATGAACCGACAGAGCGGCATGGACCAGCGGACGCCTCAGCAGCGCGCCGCGGTGGGGCACCTTGGACCGACGCGGCAGCAGAACGGGAAGGCCCGGCTCACATGGAGGGGGATTAGGTTTTCCCTCAGACGATATGACGGCCGGGAAGTCGACGGATCCATCTATCAACCCCCCCCAGAGCGCCTCCCTTGTTTCCTCCACTTGAGATTTCGATTTCCGTCACGGTTTGCTTGGCTCGCCGTGTTTCACATCAGCGCAAAAAATAGAACCGCCAAAATGTCCCCACTGCCTCACACGTCTGTCAATGGGCTGTCAATTCACCAGAGGTAACGTTCCCTCGGTCCTCGAGATGAATGTCTAGTCCATACCCCAAGTCAAGTCCGTCTGATACATATGCATGCGACCGGAGAAGATCCTCCTCATTACAGCGCCTCCAGGCTGCTAATTATTTACTTGACCTTATTCCTGTTACGTTGTCTTGATGAATCTCCCGCTGTTGTTGAAACGAGGTTTGTCAAGGTTCAGTTCCTTTTGATATTTCCTCCGATCATTTTTACCATGAGTGCCTCTGATGATAAGAGTGAGAAGACGAAGCGGCAGCAGCTGCAGAGACAGTGTGAGCAGTCCGCCTCAGATCATGGGGATCTCATTCCATGCCTCGCATGAGTCCTGACACGCAGCATCCATGCAGAGGCCGGCGGAGGCAGGCCGTCGTTCCGAGGCAGACAGCGAGGACGCTGATGAGCCACCGGGGACCGGGGAGGAGGAGAGACGTCAATGAAAGGCGAAAGCAGATCCCAGGCTGTGGATGTGTGGAGGAGACGCCTGGACGAGCGTGTGAGCCCTGCGGCCATCAGGGGACACAGCGCGGCTCCCCTGACCGCTGCTGTCCTCTGCACGCCGCCGGGGAGAGAGCCGCCGCCGCCGCCGCCGCCGCCGCCGCCGCGGGAAGAACAACGTCGCAGAGACCGAGATGCCACGGAAATGTCCTTTTTTGGTCCAAAGCAAAAACCAGGCTCTGGAGGGACAGACGAGAGAGAAGCTGTCCACTTGAATGCGTCCAGAGAGAATCACGCTGGCATGCACACAAGTGCACAGGCACTGGCGGACATCAATCAGTCCCACACGCTCACACACATGCACACTCCTGGTCCAGCTTCCTCCGTGCTCTCTCGTCTCGTGCACATGCAATTAACGTGCGGACAGGAATCTCCAATGCCGCTTCTCCAACATGCCCCTCCTTGTTGCAAGAGGCAATTCATTCAATACCAGAGGAGCCTGTCTCTCCCCTCCTCTTCTCTCTCTCGCCCTCGCTCTCTCTCTCTGTGTGCAGGTCCCTGCTCTTTATGGCTCGTTCCTCATGTCCCCTCCCCTCTGTCTTCCTCCCTCTGTGCTGGAGAGGAGGGGGAGGCGGGGGAAGAGGCAGCAAAGCGACGGGTAAAGCCTGGCTGCAAGGCAGCGAAACATAGGCAGGAGCGGCGAGATGAAAAGGAGATCAGGGGTAGAGCAGAGATCTATGGCAGAGAAGGACAGAAATGAAGGAAGGAAGCTAGGAAGGCAAGCAGGGATAATCGTATGTATTTTAGAAGATGGATGGGTATAGCATGTTTATGGAAGATAACAAATTACAAATCAGTCTTTTTATTCCACAATGTTGATTCTTCAACTGCGGTTCTACACAGCGCTATTATTAACATCATCTATCTGCCTTCGCCAGTCAGTCAGCTTTTGTGTGTGTGTGTGTGTGTGTGTGTGTGTGTGTGTGTGTGTGTGTGTGTGTGTGTGTGTGTGTGTGTGTGTGTGTGTGTGTGTGTGTGTGTGTGTGTGTGTGTGTGTGTGTGTGTGTGTGTGTGTGCATGTGTGCGAGTGTGCGTGTGTGTCAGAATGCGCCTGCGTGTCAGCGTGCTGGCTGGCTCTGGCTCCTCCTCCTCCGATGAGAGGCATGGCTTGTTTGTTGCTAAGGTGTTACAATCTTCCCAGCTCGGGTGGCACAATCATCTCCTGCACGGTCGTCCACTCCTCCTCCTCCTCCTCCTCCTCCTCCTCCTCCTCCTGCTCCTCCTCCTACTCCTCCCCCTCCCCTCACAACCACCAATACCGCCCCACCCCCACCCTGCAGATTCTACAGTGTCCATGAATCGGTGCAAGAAGCGAGGGTCTTCTCCTGTTTGTGGCCGGGGTCCTGCTGGCGGTCTCCTCGCGTCCCGCCCCGCCATGTGTTCAGGACATTTCCTCCAGATATTGATCCGCAGTGCGACGCCCACTACCGTTCATTAGCTGAAGTGGATGAGCTCAGGGTGTTCGGGGGGTGCGGGCTGTGAACATATTGGACACCGATAACATGCCGCCCAAAAAATGCCATGTGACCCAATAGTTTCTTGTGTCCTTGAGGCTGTGTGTCGATCAAATCTATTCCACATCCTCCTGGCAAATGCCAAAGCTACAATGTTTAGCAGTCAACAACAATGTAGGTCGATGATGATGTCAGTGATGCGAATGATCATATTTCGGGAATTTCTTTAGAAAATGAATATTTCGTTATAATAATAATAATGATTGTAGGTGTATTATTCGTGTTACAACCAGCCCGGTGAAAGGAACCACTACAATTTGGATTGCGTGCGTTCAACAACATTAAAAAAATGCACCGTGTACAAGAACCTAACGCTTCCCTTGAAGATACATGGGGATCCAGTGTTAATTGGCCTTTAATTAAAAAAAAGACCTGAATGTGAACCAGTAGGAGACAACAGCCCACACCACAGTAAACCTTCCCAGTCCCACACCTCCATGCCATGAAAACAAGGTTTCTGCAAGGTTTCTGGATCTGCTGGGGTCCATGTGAGCTTTCTATTGTGATGCACACACGCACACACACACACACACACACACACACACACACACACACACACACACACACACACACACACACACACACACACACACACACACACACACACACACACACACACACACACACACAACAACAGTCTGGGATAATTTTAGACACATCCACTCGCTTTGAACATGTGATGGAAATATACTAGTGAACACAGGTGCAAACACACACACACACACACACACACATACACACACACACACACACACACGCACACACACACACCACATAAACGTGTGCCAACACTTTCTCTGACATAACCCTCACCCACCTACAGCCATACTTCCAGGGTGCCCGCCGTGGGCAGACTCGTCGGACAGTCAAGGGCTGTTCGTGCTGGCTGATCTCTCATTTGCTTTTCACTGTGAGTGGCTTTCTCATCTCTCTGTATCTCATCTCTCTTCATCCCGTCTCCCTGTATCTCTTCTCTCTGAAACTCTCTGCATGACTTCTCTCTATATCTCATCTCCCTGAATATTTTCTCTCTTACCTCATCTCTCTGTATCCCATCTCTCTGTATCTCTTGTCTCTGTATCTCATCACTCTGTATCTCTCTTTATCTCATCACTCTGTATCTCATCTCTCTGTAACTCTCTGTATCTCATCTCTATGCATCTCTTCTCTCTGTATCTCATCACTCTGTATCTCTCTTTAACTCATCTCTCTGTATCTCATCTCTCTGTAACTCTCTGTATCTCATCTCTATGCATCTCTTCTCTCTGTATCTCATCTCTCTGTATCCGTTCTCTCTGTATCTCTTCTCTCTGTATCTCATCACTCTGTATCTCTCTTTAACTCATCTCTCAGTATCTCATCTCTCTGTGACTCTCTGTATCTCATCTCTATGTATCTCATATCTCTGTATCTCTTCTCTCTGTATCTCTTCTCTCTATATCTCTCTGTACCTCTCTGTATCTCTTCTCTCTGTATCTCTTCTTCGTTCTCTCTCTCCGATACCCGTCTCTTTCCTGCTGCAGTATAAGCAGTGTTGGGGGTTATCATTCAGATATCAATTTAAAAGTCTTTCTTTGCTCACAGGAGTGTCTCCCCTTCTTAACACTGTCCTTTTCTTCTCTACATTTTATCATTCAAAGAAATGGGATTTTCCGTTTTTTTAAACTCAATGACTGAGGCTGATTGATCTTACAGATCCTACAGAAATACGTCAGAGCTTCTGATCTCAAGAACTCACCACCACATCAGGAAACGGAAATTCGTAAATGATGACAATAAATAGGTCAAGCAAAAATTGCACGATCGTATCAGTACTGATGACACAAACACACACACACACGCACACATAAGTGCTAGTCCTGGCACAAAATAATTGCAAACATAAAGGTAGAAAGATAATAAAATAAGGTCTGACTATTTAGGCATGCTGACGAAACACTGAGGATATGTATGTTGAGGCTCTGCAAGTATGGGGGGAAGTGGCTTTGAGGGATGTTGCACGGTGGTAGGAGGAAATAGGCCCACACAGCAGGCTCCATTTTGCTACCATGGCGATGGCTGCATAAGAAGGCCCCATTGGTGGCCAGTATACTGTAACACTGGAAGGGTTCCTGCTGCTCATACCTCAAACCACCCTGTACCATATGGAAAGTCTAGTATAATGTCACACACTGACCAAAGAAACGGCTTCTAACCAAAGCAGTGTTTACGCTAGTGAAACTGAGACAGGAAGCACGTAGGGAAGATGTGTTCAAGCATGAGTTTCTCAAGTTTCCGTCTTTAAGGCTGTCTCTAATGCTGGACGGGATTGCTTGAGAAACAACACCAATGTGTGTATCAAAACAAAATATGAAGTTAAAATATAGTTAAAATAGTTAAAATAGCATGTGCAAAATGCCCTTTTGGGCAACCTTTTTGCTTTTTAAACCAAACCACTACATACTGAAACCTTTCTTCACTCACTAAACCGGCTCTGATTTGTCTCTCAGGCTGAGGACTCACCTTGCAGGCTCCTGAGGCAGATCTTCAGTCCGGAGCACAGCTGCGTATCTCCAACCTTCTCAAACTGTCTGAACAGGCGCTGGATGGAGGTCTGGACGGACTCATGCCTCCTGAGCTCCGCTCTTATTGCGGTCGAGTTCACAGATCTGCTGCTGCTGTTCATCCTGACGTACGGTCTGAAGGCACCTTCTTCAGCCCATTTGAAACCCTTGCATTTCCCGAAGAGAGCAGAGACTGCGATGCAGACCTCAACGGTCGTCTGTCTCAGGTCTAGACCACAGAGCTCAGCTCACTGTGTTCAGCTCCGTTTCCCCTGCAGGTTGTAAACTAACTTCCTGATTTAAAAAAAACGGTTATTCAGTCCGCAGCAGTGCATCATGAGTTGATCAGGCTTCATAAGTGACATGAGCTCGCTCCAAAGGCCTGTTCCCGCTTTGTGCAGAAACCATGAAAGAAACCGTAACATGCATTACATTATTATGAGCCGTATTGGTCCAGCCAAGCTCGGATAACTTTCTCAAGGTCCCAATGAAGTAGATTGAAACAGGTTTGAACTCATACAACAGTGATTATTGGTTTGAACCCATACATCAGTGAATATTTATAGGTTTGAACCCATACATCAGTGATAGGCTTGAACCCATACAACAGTAATTAATCATATAGGTTTGAACTCATACAACAGTGATTAATCATAGGTTTGAACCCACACATCAGTGATTAATCATAGGTTTGAACTCATACATCAGTGATTAACAATAGGTTTGAAGCCATACGTCAGTGATTAATCATAGGTTTGAACCCATATATCAGTGATTATAGGTTTGAACCCATGAGTAATTAATCATAGGTTTGAACCCGCACATCAGTGATTAATCATAGGTCTGAACCCATACATCAGTGATAATCATAGGTCTGAACCCATACATCAGTGATAATCATAGGTCTGAACCCATACATCAGTGATTAATCATAGGTCTGAACCCATACATCAGTGATTATAGGTTTGAAGGCGTAGCCTAGATCAGTAATTAATCATGGTTTGAAACCATACATCAGTGATTAATCATAGGTTTGAACCCATACATCAGTGATTATAGGTTTGAAGGCGTAGCCTACATCAGTGATTAATCATGGTTTGAAACCATACATCAGTGATTAATCATAGGTTTGAACCCATTCATCAGTGATTTATCATAGATTTGAACCCAACAGTGATTAATCATATTAATGACTGATGTATGGGTTGAAACTTTGGACCCATTCAACACTGATGAGTGGCGTCGAGCCGATCCGTGACGTCATCCATGTGTCACGCTGACGGCATCAGCTCCGCTCCCCACTCAGGCTGGTGACTTGCGGGCTGTTGTTGACTCACAGACTGGTGACTGGTTACGGACTCATTCCTCCTCCAGAGAAAGACTTTCACTTTAATCGACTCACTCGCTTCAACCGATAGATAGTGACCATGGTGTGCGGCGGGTTCACCTGCTCTAAGAACGCACTGTGCTCCCTGAATGTGGTGTACATGGTGAGTACTGCTTTAGCATAGGCTAACTCCGGGAGCTAACAGCCTTAGCATAGGCTAACTCCGGGAGCTAACGGTTCAGAACCAGAGCAGGACAATGCAGTGTGACCCTCGCATACATGCTGCTCTTATTCACAAGCCGCCAGATTCTGTTTGCAAATAACCGTAGGTACTGTATGTATATACGTAATTTTATCAGGAGCTGACACTCGCATGTGCTACCGTTTTGCCAAAGGGCAAGGCACATTTGACCAAAGTATGACAGGTCGCTTTAGCTTGTTAGCTTGCAGGCTAGCAGCCTAGCTACCAACGGTAGCTATCTCAGCCCTGCGCTCCCCGTTAGCCGACCTGGTGCTAGCTGGGCTTGGTGAGGAAGGGCTCAGACAGACAGACACCAGTTGCGGTGTCTGTCTGTCTATATGTGTCTGTTTACATGGTGTCTGTCTACATGTCAGTGATGTATGTCGAACATCACTCCGACTGTTAACTTCATCTGTTAGCTTAATCTGGTGTTGTTGTTCAGCAGCTCGTAGTCCTGTGTTCATTCACTATGGATCTATTTATCTCTAGTCAGTGACTGACTGCTGAAGTTAACATTCAACAGTCGGATGTTATTTCGAGGCGGAAACCTGAACACATTGTGCTAATCTTACGTCAGAGGGTCACTTATGTTGTGGTGACGTGGAGACACTAGGTGATTTATTGAACAGGCTCAGGGTTCACTATCCAGTCGTGTCCAATGGATTTAATGCTAGCATATGCGAATCCCGGCCACAGACAGACAACAGATGCCTGTCCTAGGATGTGTACCACTGTCCTTGTAAAGATGGCGAATCATCTGACTGACTAACTGGGAAGGTGTGTGAGGCTCTCCAAGGGAGAAGGGGACCACTGTTCGTATACAGCGAGGCAGAACTACCAAAGTAGTTCATGCACATTCGTACTCCTCCATGTCTGATTGTTTACTGTTCCAATGTATTAGAAATGCATGAGTCCAGGATGTGTGTGTCTGAAAATGTGCTGAACTTCATTGTTTAAAATGTTAGGCATTTCCCCCTTTGAAGGAATGTCTTTAACGCGGGCTTCGTTAGTTTTAGTAGAAACAGGATGTGTTTCCTGGCCACAGCACACTCTGTCTGTCCTAAGTAGACACTTGGCCTCTGCCTTAAATATAAATTACATAAAACTCAGCCTCGGTGTTCCCACAGTGGAGCCATCCCTGCTTCCACAATCACAGCTCAGCGTAGTATATATCATCAACAATCTAAGATTTACATTTTCTCGCTGTGTGGAACCAATAGGAGGACCTTGCTTGTTGTGATTTGGTGAGGAAACTCTGAGCTTTGTGCCACGGCCTAGAGGGTTTGTTGTGTTTCAGATGGTCGGGCTGCTGCTCATAGCAGTGGCGGCCTGGGGCAAGGGCTTCGGCCTGGTGTCCAGCATCCACATCATCGGGGGGGTGATCGCAGTGGGCGTCTTCCTGCTGCTCATCGCCATGGTGGGGCTGGTGGGGGCCGTCCACCACCACCAGGTCATGCTCTTCTTTGTATCCTTCAAGAGCAGCCTGCTCCAGTTGGAGGAGACCTTAAAGTAAAGTGCAGCTCTGTAGACATTAGACAATGATTTATTTTGTTTGACATTTGTAATTCATAAAATGTTAATACATATTCGTTTTGTTATCTAAAACGGGTTCATAACCTTTTTTGGTCCAAGGACCGGCATATTCATAAAAAAAATTGGAGGGCCTGTACTCAATTTGAATGCCTTAATTAAAAAAAAAACATCCTGTTAAACAAAGGATTTGGGTGTTTTTCAAGATAATTTATTAATCCTTTTCTGGAAATATTTCAAGGCCCGGTACAAGGGGCCTGCCCGTAATTCCGACACCTCATTGTTCCGACGTCTCAATGGTCCAAAATATTTCCCATTAGATCGACATGCCACTATGCCGACGGTTCAATGTTACGAAAACGGAACCCATTGTTCCGAAGGGCCGTTTGTCCGACTTTTCAAAAAGGAGGCGCATTAGGCCGACGGTCTCTCTCTCTCTCTCTCTCTCTCTCTCTCTCTCTCTCTCTCTCTCTCTCTCTCTCTCTCTCTCTCTCGTTTGTGTGTCACTTTGCTCTCCAATATTCATCGTGAACGTGATATGTAGCATAGGTTGTATTTTGGTGCTTAGTGTGAGAGAGAGCTATAAAACTCTTTATATGTAGGCCTATTCGGCATATTGAACCGTCGGCCTAATGCGCCTCCTTTTTGAAAAGACGGCCCTTCGGACCAATGGGTTCCGTTTTCGTAACATTGAACCGTCGGCATAGTGGCATGTCGATCTAATGGGAAATATTTCGGACCATTGAGACGTCGGAACAATGAGGCGTCGGAATTACGGAATGGCACCCGGTACAAACGGGTCCACGGACCAGCTCTGGTCCTGGTACCGGGGGTTGGGAATCGCTGATCTAGAAAACAGGGAAAAGCCAACCAACCATGGGGTTCTGAAGCTGTAATATTGGGTCGTTTTAATCGATCATATTTTTTAACTGTGTGAAACGTTTAACAGTGAGTACAGTGAGTTTCTACAGAAGAACTAATCCATTGAGCAGAGAGAATGCTGTGTTGTGGTTTCCTTCACCGTGATTCCCTCCCAGTACATGGTCATCCTCTTCATCGTCTTCCTGTTCCAGTTTGGGGTGTCCTGCTCCTGCCTGGCCATGAACCGCGGCCAGCAGGTGAGACACACATCGCCTTCCACTCACTCTTTCACCTTCTGTCAAGTTTGTGTTATCTTTTTTTATTTCAGGCGTACAAAAAGAAAATGTAAGTCATAAGGTTACGGAAGTAAAGTTTGAGCGTAAAAAGAGCAATTCTAGTCTAGCTGCTTCTAGTTTACCAGACGTAAAATATGAGTGCATACGGCATCTAACAGTTTAAAGCCAAGGGGAAAGTTTCCGTTGACTGAGATTCTCGTTGACTGAGTTTCTCGGCCCTGCGCTGATGCTTGACGCGTTGTGTCCTGGTGTCCCGGCTCAGGAGACCCTGCTGAACTCGGCCTGGGGGATGCTGCACAACAGGACCAAGGTGGAGCTAGAGAACAAGCTCAACTGCTGCGGCCTGCTGGACACCAACGCCACCCATGCACAGTTTGACCTGGACGTCTCCACCTGCAACGCTGTGAGCTTTACACCACCAGCCACTCTGTCCTCAGAACACCACGGCCAGGGAATAGTTGTAGACAAGGAAGCTCCTCTTCTGCAAACAAGGACTTTTAAAGTCTTAAAGTCTTAAACAGGGACAGGGACAATATGAAGATATAATCACTCATATTTTTTCGCCACAAATTTTTTGTTAGACAGCCTGTTGATGTCTTTCAGGATTTGAAATCATTCAGTTTTGTCGTTTATTCAGTTTTGTCGTTTATTTTTTTCTTCAAATGGACACGTGCGTTATCATTATTTTGCCATGGCTACGCACCTGTTGACCTTTGACCCCAGATCTGTAGTACTAAACAGGTTCTCGTCCTCCTCTCAGCCCTGTAAGCATACCAACTGCTTACATTGCGGGGACATGATGCTGGACCACGCCAGCGAGGTGCTGAAGATCCTGGGCGGGGTGGGGCTCTTCTTCAGCTTCACCGAGGTGAGCCGGCCGCCCCCCACTGGGGGAGCGTTGGGGCCCGCGGGGTCGACACTCTGTGTGTGAGCTGGATGAGAATCAGAGTCACTTGTATTGCATCTTATTGCACAAGCAAGAGCACAGTTCTTAGGCAGCCACATAGCAGCAACAATACAAGATAAAGTAAATAAAGTACAAATAAAAATGGGTTGCAGCATAGATCACAATAATGAATAATAATAAGAGAAACTAAAACAGTGGTGACGTGCATTATGATAAACTGTAGTGTAACGTGTTCCAGTGGTAGTGGCAGTGGCACCAGCCATGGTCGATTCGAGTGCAGAAATGCTTTCCAAATTACCCCAAAAATTGTATTTATATATTCTGTTGTTGTCGTGTGCGTGGGGTTGGTTTAGGGGCAGTGGATACCTCCGGGAGCCTGACTGCTTGGGGGGGGGGAGGAAAGGTGCCTGATAACCGATGCTCTGCTGTCTTCCTCCTCCAGATCCTGGGCGTCTGGCTGGCGGTCCGCTACAGGAACCAGAAGGACCCCCGGGCCAACCCCAGTGCCTTCCTATAGTTGACCCCTCCGCACCCTCCGTCCCCGCACCCCCCCCGTCAGAGCAGTCTGTAGGTCCACTGGTACACGTAGAACCCCCCTGTAGGCAGACCTCATCTGGGCGTCACACCAACTACCCGCACTGGTAGCCTGTGGCTGCTGGATGTAATCAACCCTTCTTCAATATTGCCTTTCCCTTTTGGTTTTGTGCCAAATTCCCTTACATTGAGTCTGAGGACCCTGGGATACTCGGTGGGAAACTGACAGGTCTATCCTGGTGGCGGTGTCCAGACACCGGCTGGATCTGAGTAGCGGAGATCCCATCGCAGCTCTCTGTAGAGTCTAGCCTTGATTGCATGTGTCCTTGTACATACGTGTCCCACGCCCCTTTATTTGCCACGGTTGCGTTTCCTTAGCCAACGTGATACTGTGTCTTCTCTTCTACTAACTGGTATGCACCTTCTTCCCAATACCTCCTCAGTCTGTAACTCGCCCACAGTTACCTGTGTGTCACGGTCCAATGTTGACGGTAGGGGCGGGCCTGTACCTGTGTGGGTCGGTCCAATGTTGACGGTAGGGGCGGGTCTGTACCTGTGTGTCACGGTCCAATGTTGACGGTAGGGGCGGGCCTGTACCTGTGTGTCACGGTCCAATGTTGACGGTAGGGGTGGGTCGGTCTATAATGACTAGGGGTCGGTCGTGTGTGGGGCGGTCCAAAGATGACGGTAGGGGTGGGTCGGTCTATAATGACTGTAGGGGTGGGTCTGTACCTGTGTGGGACAGTCCAATGATGACGGTTGGGGTGGGTCGGTCTATAATGACTGTAGGGGTGGGTCGTGTGTGGGACGGTCCAATGTTGATGGTAGGGGTGGGTCTGTACGTGTGTGTCACGGCCCAATGATGACGGTTGGGGTGGGTCGGTCTATAATGACTGTAGGGGTGGGTCGTGTGTGGGACGGTCTAATGTTGACGGTAGGGGTGGGTCGGTCTATAATGACTGTAGGGGTGGGTCGTGTGTGGGACGGTCTAATGTTGACGGTAGGGGTGGGTCGGTCTATAATGACTGTAGGGGTGGGTCGTGTGTGGGACGGTCTAATGATTGAGTTGAGGTATCATGGGACAGGCAGAGCTTTTGAAGGATGGAAGGTAAACATCATGCGTGTGAAGTAATTTATTAACCTGTGTGGATGCTCTTTATTGATAGTTTTCCGATGTGCTGAAGCCAGGAATGCTGAGATTTATTTGGGGGTTTTGGGAGCTAGGTAATTTGAGTAAAACCGTGTTCAACTCTTTCTGAACTTGTGAAACTGAGCCAACTCACTGAAACAGTCCCGGTGGGTGGAATACCAAGGTACAGCCGCCTCCATCTTGTACATAGTGTTTTGTATAGTTGATGAACTCATGTTGGGTTTAGCCTGTGGTCCACCATCCAGTAGGAGGCGCTGAGGACAACTATCCATCCTTTGTATGTCTATGTTCCTTTTAAGGTCTGCTTAGCGTACAGTCCTCCGTTAACAGCGTCACTTCTTATGAAACTGGAAGACAGAGGAGGAATTTGGTTGGTGCTGTTGATTTAAATTCATCAGGAATTTGGGTTCATAGACAATGAGATTGTGCTATTCTGTTAACTCTGCATTAGTACATTGGTCGCACTGCTGATTTCCTTTTTTTAATATTTCTTTTGTCTTTTTGACAATATATGTTAACTATTGCCATTCTTTAAACAGTGTTAAAATATTTGTGAAAACATTGATGTATTCGCTGAATCTATTTAAGTGCTGATCATGCACATTAGGTTACAATGTTTTGATTTTAAGATTTGTACTTGCTATGTAATTATTTGTTGTTCTCCAGTGAAACACTTTCCCGTTGAGAAATGATGGCTTGTATATTCATCTTTAGGCTTTTCAGTGACACTACACATCAAATTACCTCCTGTGTGTGAACCTTCATGTTTGCTTGGGGTTATTGCAGTTTCAAATAGCTTTTTAACATTTGATTAGTGATCCATCACTCCGTACAGCACACCTTCTCAAAGTTTGTCAAATGTTCTGTCTTGGTTTCATTTTTGTCTTAATTTTCAAAATAAATGAAACCTCAAATTGGATTTTGTGTTCATTGACCAGCTTCTTGAATCCAAAGCAGCTTCAACCATAACCAAGTAGGAGTATATGAGTGCAGGTATAAATATGGTAAATGCATATAAACAATTTATTGATAGATGTTTATTTGTATGTCAGACTGCTTGAGTAAAAGTTGAGTTCTAAACCACCACTACCCTGCTGATTTTATATTGAAATATATAATAATGGATAATGGCAACACAGAATTCTTGTTCACCACATGATGGCAGTGTGAAGCCTTTCTGAGTCCACCTAAGATGTCTAGGCTCTTGGATTGTCATTTTGCAGTCAGGTTTCACCTGGTGAATCGAATGCACAATCCAATGGAGGAACATATTGCCACTAACATAACTGGTGGATTAAGGTGGACTTGAGGGAGCGCAGAGCCACTTAAAAAATGAATCGACTAGTTGTGGAAGCGATTTGATTCACAAGCTGGGCATATAACCCGTTGAACAGAGCCAGCGCGGAGGAGAGGGGGGGGGGGGAGAGAGAAGCCTCCAGGGGGTTGAGTGCCGTCTGCGAGGGAGAGGAACGATGACACACATAATGAAGGTACCTTCGCAAAAGAGAGCCCAAAGAATAAGACAAAGAGCCACAGTCTTCCTTTGTCTTGAATGGCCAATGGGAGGCAGTCACATCACTTATGTCAGTGCGGGGAAAGGCGTGTTCCAATGCCTGGCTAGATGGCTCCCCTCCTGGCACAGGACGAACAGAGCTCTGCTCCCCAGGAGGCGGGGAGTGCTTGTTGTAAGTGAAATGCACCTGCTCGGGCCAATCAGAGTCCTTTGGGTCCTGAGTTTGTTTTCATCTCGTTGGATATCGCACCGGGGATGAGCTTGAGGTCCCCCCCCCCCCCCCCTCCCTGTGGTCCGTGTGTGGTGTATCAGAGGAGGGGCTGAGGAGCCACGCCACCATGGAGGGCCATCTGGCCCCCGTGCCCATATAGCGTCCCAGCTCCACGAGTACAGCTCAGCAGGTGAACAAGAAAAATCATCACTCTGTTCTGTTTCTTCCGCTCGCTGCCCGTTGGCCAGTGTTGCGGAAATGGGGATGCTGAGAAAATGAAGCTGTGAACGGTTCCGATATCAGTTTTTCAATAGAACCGCATTATCTACAAAATCCTTTCTATAGCCCTGTTCTGTATGTGAAGCTGCTTGAAGCCACGGTTGTATCGGTGCAGGCAGAATCACTGCATCATTTACACACAGGGGCCGCCGTCCTGGGAAGGACAGAAGCGCTGATCACCGGATTACCATTTATTATTCTCACAACACACGCGTCACTGATTTAACTGTATTTAGGGGGTATCCTGTAAACGCTATAGGATGGGGTATCTTAGGTTATGAAAAGGTTTTGTTTCTGCTAATCCTTCATTCATCTTCCACATGTTAACATTTCTCCAAACATACTTTGCTCTCCGACGGAAGATCAACCCTCAACTAGCATTGGAAAATCTTTTTTTCATCTGCTTGAAAGAAGCAGCGATCGGGGAGAATAAAGCCGCTCTTAATGGCTCTAGACCGGTTCTCTCAGTGAGATCCACAGGAAGAGGAATCATTCCCATCAGTGAGGTGGAGACAAAACAGGTCAATATGGCCTATCAATAATGAAACAGAGCATACTGATAGTCTTCTTGAAGATAGCAGGAGGCACATGTCCTGCTCATACATAGCCATGAAGCCTTCTACTGCTACAGGTACAAAGGGCAGAAGATCCCCTGGACCGGCCTTGACCTCCGAAAGGCCCCACATTAAATACATTTACAAGGGCACGTCGGTACACTTGCTATGATTGCTTTCATCGTTGCCTGAATGTAAACGTCTTAGCACATATGCTCATTGTGATCCCAGGGTGAAGTGAACC
The DNA here is from genome assembly GCF_026213295.1 of Gadus chalcogrammus. Taxonomy (NCBI): domain Eukaryota; kingdom Metazoa; phylum Chordata; class Actinopteri; order Gadiformes; family Gadidae; genus Gadus; species Gadus chalcogrammus. The sequence continues at coordinate 6,401,946 of NC_079412.1, read as the reverse complement.
AGTAACTGTGGTAACACTGTCCAGAGCAGGCTGCGGCCTCCATCCTCTGTGGGGGTCATCCGGAAATGAATGAGACGTCTCAGAGAACCTGTTCTAGGAAGGGCTGTTCTAGGAGAGCGGCCTCCTCTGGCAGATGTTTCTACAAAGATGAATTCCTTAACAGTCAGTCGATGGCAGGGTGGAAGCATACAGTCGCAGACATCACTATGAACACAGTTATATGGTGTCCTTTTTTATTAATCATTGCACGCACGCACACGCACGCACACACACACACACACACACACACACACACCCACACACACACACACAGACACACAGACAACCAATAAGCACCAATTAAACAGTTTTGCTGGTCTCCACATCCTCAGGCAAAACCTCAACTTCCACGCTAACGTGTTCACGTATGAAACAAACAACAGAAGCTCCGTGGGGGACACCCCCCACCTAGGGGACGGGCTGCGGGCTGCAGACCAGGGCCACAGGGAGGGGCTCTGTCTTCTGGTTTATAGGTGAAGGTGTGATGATGAACCTGGCAATGGGGGCTGCACCGCCACGCCAGAGCTCACCCTCAGGGTGCACGGTGACGGCTGGTTTCCTCCGTGCTCACTGATTGCTCGACGTGCCACAGGTATGCAGCGTCCCCCAGCCCCAGAGCCCAATCAGACACGCCCGGCGAGGCTGCTTCAAACCAGCCATCGCCCACACACACTCCACACACAGGGTGCATGTGCTGTTGCACACGGTGGAGATGGTGAACAGACTGCTGGCTCTGGGGGATTACTGTGTTCTGACACACCATGAGCCCCCATCAGGGAAGATCACCTCAGAGCCTTCGGAGAGGCCGTCTCCCTCCTCTATCTACCAGGGGCGCCAGTCAGGGAGGAGGGGCCGAGGGGAGGGCTGGTAGGAGTGAGAGGGCAGGGGGAAGGAGGGACGCAGGCTGGTCCCTGTAGGCTCCCCTCGGGACCAGGGACTGAGGGTTCACCTCTCTGCATGTGGTGCACACGTACCACATGCACATGCACACGTACCACACGCGTACGGCCTCTCACCACCACAGCCAGGTTGAGGCCCAGGGTTATTGGGCTGCTGCCGCCATCCAAGTAAACACACGCACACACACACACACACACACACATGCTGTACTGTGTATATATATGGAGGGATGAGGTGTGTTGCACTAGGGGCAGGATATATCAATGGGTATATTAATACATATATGTGTGTGTGTGTGTGTGTGTGTGTGTGTGTGTGTGTGTATATATATAGATATATTCATATGCAATACCATGGCTGTTCAGCAGTGTCATAATCACTGCAGGAAATTATGTAGTGTGTATCTCTCTCTCTCTCCCACACAAGCGCACGCACACACACACACACACACAAACACACACACACACACACACACACACACACACACACACACACACACACACACACACACACACACACACACACACACACACACACACACACACACACACACACACACACACACACACACACACACACAGGTCTGGCTCCGCACCACAACACAGTTGTAGTTCATATTTCCCGGGACCCGCTCGTGTGGCCCCTGCCTACGTCACGGGAATCAGCGGACAGGCGGCTCGTCAACACGGCGCCAGGAGGCAGATCCTTCTGCCCAACTACTGGGAGTGGGGCGGTCCATCACCCACCGTACACTCAAGCAGAGGAATACATCGCAAGAAAAACACTGAATGTTTTTCCCTTCTTCTTCTGCTGCTGCTTCTTCTAAGAGGTGTTCCGGAAGTACCGTTGTTTTAATCTCACAGCCCGACCATTTCGAGGAGGAGAACCAAGGCGGGCAGTATCATCAGGATCTTCTGTTTGATCCCATCATCAAGTCATCACTACCGGAGCGGCTCTTGGATACGAGGAGGTCTGTTTTTGTTTTTAGGAGGAATAAATAGCCTGCTTCAGGAGATCCTGTCCCTCGCTCGAAGTCCATCGTTCAGCTGTGTTTGGGTCGGGGTGGACGGAGGAGGGAGATGGGGAACACGGGCTCTCGGTAGCTTTCGCCTTATTTTCCACGAGTCGACTAGAAAATGCAAATGCAAAGGATTGTGTTTTGGATGTCGAGGTGGATCGCGGCAGGAGAAAGGCTTCATCGTGGACCCGGGAGCCTACAAAGAGAATGAGATAGAGGATGGGGATCTGACGCTGGGACAATTGAAAAGACAATAGCATCGTTTTTTTTTATAAAGACGTTCCATTCAATCTCCGGGCCCCCTTTGTGGATGATGATGCTTCTTGACGGGGGTCTGAGATATGTCTGCATGGATGGAGTCCCTTCGTACCGTGGATCGTGCCCCTCGTCTCCCCTCTCTCTAGCCGGGTCTCTGCAGCTGAGGGAGGACCAGTGATGAGACGAGAGCACAGCTGCTGTTAGGCTGTGATGTTCCGGTGGCTCGGAGGATAGGACGGTAGCTGTTGACCAGTGAATATTAACAGTGAATATTAACAGTGTCTCGACTAGAGCTGGAAAGAAAAACATCTTTCATACGCATTGGCTTCAGCACACATGCCATCAGTGGGACACAACACCTAAAAGACACCTTTTAGTTGTAGGTTTTCCATTGAAATAGCCTACCCCATGTACGCCTACAATATTATTATTAATCATAATAATGATAATAACAAATATAATAATAATATAATGATGATAATAATAATTGAAAATAATAATAAACGTACACATATTAACGAAAGTATACATTGCTATTGATCATTTCAACCCAAACGGTATTATTGTGGAGGGTTTGAAGGTCTTTATGTAGCTAAACATGTTCAAGTATCGGATCCGCATGTTTTTTAACGAACTGAAGGTCCTGGTTTTTATGCGATCCGATTCGAGAGCGTCCAGCACAGACGTCGATACACGGTCGACCACCATGCGAGGACTAGGGATGGGCGGCTGCGGCTGGCCTCCCTTTGTCGACTGCCATTCTCGGGATGATGAGGAGGAGTACTACGGCAGCGATCCGCGACCCCGGAGCCTCGCTTTTGAGGATAAAGACCCCAAACTGCAATTGGGTCTTGACGCCGTGTCTCTGGCCAGCACCACTAGCAGCCAACGCACGCCACAATGTCGGATCTGTTTCCAAGGCCCAGAGCAGGTAACTAGGGCTCCTACAACCATCCTGTCCCACATCCCCCTCTCCTCTCCTCTCCTCCTCCCCCTCTCCTTTCCTCCTCCCCTTTCCTTTCCTCTCCTCTCCTCCCATCTCCTCTCCTCTCCTATACTCTCCTCTTACTCCTCCTCTTCTCCTCTCCACCTCTCCACTCCACTCCTCTCCTCTTCTCTTTTATCTTCTCCTCTCCTCCTCTCCTCCCCTTTCCTCTCCTCCTCTCCTCTCCTCTCCTTCCCTACCACTGCCTCATTTTTTAAAATGGCAGAACATTGATTTCACTTGAGGCTGGCCTTCAGCATTCTGCCATTGTTATGGACTATTTTTATTGTTGGACATATTTCTCCCTGTGAATGTGTTCATTTAAGTAAATTCGACGGTAATGGCAGCCTTTCAAAAACAACCAACATCTTGCCAGCATAGCAGCAAAGAAACATGATTGCGTTAGGGGAGGGAATATTCACGAGTTACAACAATTAGGGAAATGTATAATGTGTAGGAAAGAGTTTTGAAGTTGTTTGTTTTTACAATGTTCACTAAAATGACTAAACTTCCAAACGATAACAATAAGCAGGGAATTTAACTCTCAGGTCCCACACCAGATGTGCAGTAAACTGTAGCACGTGAGCCAGGTGTGGAGTCCAAGATGGAGATGATCCTTAACAACGTACCTCCAACGATAACCCACGTGGCTCCAAGCGCTCAGTCACGTCCCCAGACAGGCTGTCACTCCACTGTTGTCAGAGAGCGTAGTGAAGAGAGGCGCCCAGCGCCCCCAGCATCAGCCGTACGTCGGCTGGGAGGAGGCACCATGTGGGGCACAGCGATCACCCCTCTCCCCTCCCCGCGGCCCGGGTCAGCATCTCCCCCTCGCCCAGGCTCATTCTCCCCCGCTCCGGGGCCCCCGTCAGCAGGTGACTCATCGTGAGGGGGGGCTCCGACGCCGCCACTTTTAGCTGGAGACAAAGAGAGCCACAAACAGAGCAGAGCGGCAGCGCCGTGTGGCCGCCGCCGCTGCTCTCACAGGCCTGACTCACGGCCCCACACAGAGGGGCCGGTGGACCTGTCGTTGGGTGGTTACCGGGCAGGATTGGAAGGTTAGGTCGGGGTTTGGGGGTTGGGTGCGTTTTGGGTTTAGTTGGTAGGTTGTATTTGGGATCAGGTTAGTGTGGTTAAAGGGCTGTGAGGAGGTTGGGGGCGGTTTGTTTGGTTGTATTGAGGTTATGTTGGGGCTGGGTTAGACTGGGTTGGATTCATGTGGTGTATTCTATTAAGGTATTTAGTCGGTTAGCGTTAGATAGCGCTTAGGGCGGTGATAAGCTTGGTAAAGATAGGTATAGTTAGGTTATCTTACGCTTGAGATAACTGAGGTTGGCTTTGGTTAAGTTATTGCTGGGTCTAGTTACATAGAGTTGGAATAGGGTTAATCCGGTTAGGGTTGATAAGGTGGAGGTAAGGGTTAGGCTGGGTTGAGTCAATGTTGAGTTTGGTTCGGGGTAGAGTGAGGCTTGGGAGGTCAGTGTGGACGGGTTATGATGAGCTTGGGTTCAGTGAGGTTAGGTTCATATAGGATAGCTTGGAGTTGGGTGAGTTAAAGTGGAAGTTCAACTTCTTTGTTTGTGAAATGCACAACAAAAGAATAGGCAGATGCCGTCATTGCTGGCACTGACATATTTGTCAATGCCAGCCAATCCCTCCAAGTTTGAGTTTGGTAAGGTAAGTATCATTTTGGGAAGGATTTGGTTTGCTGGTGAGCTGGTTACAGTGAGGTTAACCTATCTTGATCAGGTGATGTTGGGTTAGGTGTGGGGAGGATAATCTGCAGACGGGTTGAGTCTGGTTCGGGTTGTGGTGGTGAGGTCCAGCTATGGTTTTGGTTTATTAAGATAGATTAGTTTTGGGTAAGTTGATTGTTGGAGTTAGGCAGAACAAGGGGGTGGGTCATGCTGCCATCATGGGGATAGGCTCCAGAGTAGACATGATGCTCTCTGCAGGTTGAAGGCAGTGTGAGCCCTGAGAAGCGGCCTGTCACAGCCCTCACTAATGCTCATTCTACAGCAGCAGGCCCTTTGACTCCACTTAAATCGGTCTTGATTCCCAATAGGTCTCCACGTCTTGCTTGCACGCACAAACCTGTGCACACGCACATAGTGACTGGAATAATGCAAGTTAATAGAAATGGACCTGGCCCTCTCCACTTGCATCCCTCTCAGAGTCACCATTGCTGGTGTTAAAGGGGCTCCTGAGATCCAACTCCTCCTCAGGTCTGGTTGAGGACCAGGGTTTGTCTCTGTAGACGCACCATCCTACTGCACCCCTTCACACTCCATGTGGGTGGAGTGACAGGTCAGGTTCACCAATGGGCCGCCCCGTAGTCAACGTTCTGCTGATTAATGTGCTGCCCCTTCCTGCTCCTTGAGACCATCTGTGTTCCTCAGCGTTCAGAGACACTGGAGGGTTTTCAATTCAATTCAGAGAAGACACTGAACTTTGTACTGGCTATTTAAAGGAATTGGCCGATATATCTGTGAATGACGTTTGCATGTCTTAGCCGGATTCAGACTAGTTGTTTAGTTCCAGATTCATAGTTGTTCATCTAGAAGGGCAGTTGGCTGGGTAAGCATTAGCTTTCCTTTGACTCTCCCTCTTCGACCCTTGCAGAGTTACAGTAGCCCAGCTCCTGTTCATGTGAATACAAATTAATATAGAATAGTTGCCTATTCAAAACGAGGGCCATCAACAACAAAAGATTCTAGTTTGTCTAAAATCAAACCAATATTCTGGCACTGTTTTCAGTGCTGTGATCATGAGGCTAACGGGTAGCTAACAGCTAGACCTCTCCATAGACCACCAGAAGCCTCTGATTATATTGTTATTGTGAATTGATATCATGTATGTAGTCTGTATGTATTAAGCATATTAGCTGAAAAGGGGGGACACAACTACCATCAATGTTCTGTCAATGTATAGGAATTATCATCATCACCATCATTATCTTCATCACCACCAACATCACCTTCAATACAAATTCTTAATGACAATAATGGCCTGGCAAGTAGCAGGACCTCCTGTGGGAACAAGTGCTGGTATAGAATAAATAAATAGACATCTATACACATAAGAACGGGCAAGTCAGACATACTGATGGACACTTGATAAAACAAGGGAGCACCAGAGACACATTAGGAAATAAACCCCATTAACAGGAAAGTCCTCGTACAACAGAGAGCACAGACCAGGGTAGTATCATCTAGACAACAGGGCAACGGGCAATAAACAATACAGAAGGCATCACAGAGGACATACGGCAGTACACATGAAGGGACCTAAATCACACGTAGCAAGAGAGGGAAGACCCGGGCTGGAACTTCTTGTCTGCGTGAGGAGGTTGAAGGAGAGGGGAGACCACAGGGCAGGACTAGAAGAACGGTTCACTGGTTCACAGACGCTGTCAGGACACATGGGTACTGGTCAAAACTGTAGCTGATAGCTTGTCATAACCGTTAGCCGTAGCACAGTGGATGGGGAACACCACCCACTATGGTGTAGCTGTTAGCTTGTTGTAGCTGTTAGCCATAGCACAGTGGATGGGAAGCAGCACTCACTAGGGTGTAGCTGTTAGCCATTGCACAGTGGATGGGGAACACCACTCACTAGGGTGTAGCTGTTAGCCATAGCACCACTCACTAGGGTGTAGCTGTTAGTCATAGCATAGTGGATGGGGAACACCACTCACCATGGGACAGGCTGCTTACCCCACTAGACAGGTTTGGTAGAGAAGAGGTATTAATAATATTATACAAGAATCGTAACATATATTTGTAGCTCTGCTCAAATTTTTTGTTTTCAAAGCCAGCTCATTCTTTGAGTTGCGAAATGGTTAACCATCTCTAGGTGAGAGATGATTAAGTTAAGGTAGTAGGTGAGATATGGATAAAGGTCCCATGGCATGCTACTTCATGGATGCTTTAATATAGATATTAGTGGGCCCCTAACACAGTATTTGAAGACGTTCCCGAAATTCAGCTCTGGTGCAGAATTACAGCCACTACGAGCCAGTCCCACATTGAGCTTTCCCCAAACGCGCCATTTCGGTGTCTGTAGCTTTAAGGCAAATGAGGAGGATAGAGGCGGATCAAGGAGGAGGGTGGGGGTGTGGCCCTGAGCAGCTTGCGGCCACGGTACCATGCACTCTGTTTACAGTGGATGTGTCGCAATGGCGAGGCGCACACAGCCGTGTTCTGTAAATATTCTAGAACACTACGGGTGCTCCGGCGGGAGTCCTGGAGCTCTATATCTAAATAATATCATATTATGGATATCTGTATCATATCATATATATCATCACGGCCAAAAGCTGTATGCCTCCAGACGATATTATGAATCTCAAACGACTGCGTCGGGTTCTCCGACGTCTCGGGTTCTTCCACTTCCACATTAATCTGAAGTAGACTGCCGGGCGGTGGTGCTTTGTGGTGGTGGTGCCTCGCGGCAGCGGGGCTCCGGTAGGAGACAATTGCGGGCAACAATCTCTTTCTCCTCCATGTCGCAGTTCATGTACTTCAGGGAGTCAAAGTCAAAGTTCCTTTCCTCCAATTTTTTCTCAACCATGGCTGAGATAACCCCAACTATAGTCTCGTTTGGGAAATACCGGAGTCGTCAAAGAACCGACGTGTTATGCGCCATAACACCAGAACGGTTATCCAAATAAAAAGGAAGTGTACAACACTTGCGTTACAGTGTGTGTAATCACACACACACACACACACACACACGCATGTGGCGCTCGCATAGTCGTAGTCATTGGCAGGGCAAATTATCTGGGCTGGCAAGGCAGAGAAAGGGGCGGTGGCATCTCCCCTTATTACGACATACGGGGAAAAGTCCAAAACTGCACGTCTGAGCTTCGTTTTTTCAGTGGCGGAGCAGAATGCCTAGAGCTCGTTTTACACCCGACGAAATTTCTAGCTACTGGTGGAGCATAGGTAGGTGAGGGGAACTCATATTAATGTTAGAAAACCTCAGAAAGTGAAATTTTCATGCCATGGGATCTTTTAGTTGAGGCATTAGGTGAGTGATGGTTAAGTTAAGGTAATAGGTTGGTGATGGTTAAATTAAAGGTGGTTGCTGCTGTTACACCTACCATAACCCTACTGCTGCTAGACCCACCATAACCCTACTGCTGCTAGACCCGCCATAACCCTACTGCTGCTAGACCCGCCATAACCCTACTGCTGCTAGACCCGCCATAACCCTACTGCTGCTAGACCCGCCATAACCCTACTGCTGCTAGACCCGCCATAACCCTAGGTTAGGCAAGGCAAGGCAACTTTATTTATACAGCACTTTTCATACACAAGGCAGACTCAAAGTGCTTCACATATAAACATTGTCATACAATAAAATAAAATAATAGATAAGTAAAATAAAACATATGCAAAGAAATAAGTAAAATAGAAAGTTAAAAAGGCATTTTAGTAATAAAATAGAAAATAAAAGCAAAGTTAAAATAGCTTTTTAGAAATTGCAATGTATTTAAGATTTAGCAGAAAGCTAAAGCAAACATAAAAGTCTTCAGTCTTGTTTTAAAGGTGCTCAGAGTTGGGGCAAGTCTTAAATCCTCAGGGAGTTTATTCCAGCTATTTGTTGCATAATAACTAAATCCTGCTTTCCCATGTTTCGTGTTTACTCTGGGGATAATTAACAGATTGGTCTCAGAAGATCTTAGTGTTCTAGAAGGCTTATGTAGTGGAAGCATATCAGTTAAATATCTTGGGCCTAAACCATGTAGGGATTTATAGGTTAACAACATGATTTTAAAATCATTTCTCTGACCTACAGGAAGCCAATGTAACGATTTAAGAATTGGTGTAATGTTAATTTCTTTTGGTCTTTGTTAGAACTCTAGCGGAGGCATTCTGAACAAGCTGAAGCTTCCTTAGATTTTGTTTTTGGAGACCTGTAGGAGATCGTTGCAGTAATCAAGCTTACTAGTGATAAAGGCATGTACAAGTTTTTGTAAGTCTTCGGTGGACATGAGCCCTCTAAGTCTTGATACATTTTTAAGGTGATAATATGCAGATTTTGTAACTGATTTGATGTGACTGTCGAAATGTAAATCTGAATCCATGATAACCCCTAGATTTCTGGCTTTGATTGAGGTTTCCAGGGACAGAGAGTGTTGGGTTATTTTACGCCTTTCCGTTTTAGAACCAAATACAATTATCTCTGTTTTGTCCTCATTTAGTTGAAGGAAATTTCGGCACATCCAGTCTTTCACTTGCTCAATGCACTGGCACAGCAGATATATGGGCCGATAGTCATTTGGTGATAGCAATACATAGATTTGCGTGTCATGAGCAATGATGGTTAATATTGTTATTTTCCATGAATTGCCCTAGTGGGAGCATGTAGATGTTGAATAAAGTGGGTCCTAAGATCGACCTTGTGGGACTCCACGTGTCACGTTGGTTGATTCTGATACAAAGTCGCTAATGGAAACAAAGTAGTTCCTATTTTGTAGGTAGGACCTAAACCAATTTATGACAGTGCCTGAAAGCCCCACCCAGTTTTCTAACCTGTCCAAAAGTATTGTATGGTCACTACAGTGTTGAATGCAGCACTGAGGTCTAGTAGCATTAGAATTGAGGTTTTGCCAGAGTCTGTGTTAAGACGGATGTTGTTTGCAACTTTAATAAGGGCGGTCTCAGTGCTGTGCAGGGGTCGAAATCCTGATTGGAAGGTGTCCTAGCAACCAGTTGATGCCAGGAAGTGATTAAGTTGCTGGAGGACAACTTTCTCAATGATTTTACTGATGTAGGGTAGATTTGATATTGGTCTGTAGTTGTTAATAATATAGGCATCTGAATAGACTGAATAGAATAATAGAATAGGTGTAGACTGGGTTTTGGGTGTTCATCTTGTTCCTAATTGGTGTGTGAACTTCTCTGCGCCTCCTGCAGGGGGAGCTGTTGAGCCCGTGTCGCTGCGACGGCTCGGTGCGATGCACCCACCAGCCCTGCCTCATCCGCTGGATCTCCGAGAGGGGCTCCTGGAGCTGTGAGCTCTGCTACTTCAAGTACCAGGTCCTGGCGATCAGCACCAAGAACCCCCTGCAGGTAACGCACCACGCTCCACTGGGACGGCTGAGGGGGAGATAGGATCACCCTGAGATATCTAGTTATAGAATAACGAGAAACAACTGAATCAATTCATGCTCCACAGAATCAATGAGTGTATCATGCGATGATTCAATTTGAACTACTCATCTCCAGCAGATGCAGACCTACATATACTCTTAGATGTTTGGCAGACGCTAACAAAGGGAAATCTCTCCAACAACAAATCTCATTGCCATGTCCAATTGATGTTTTTTTGTTTAGAAAACTCTCACAGACCTGAGCCACGCCCCTACTCCCACAGCCACGCCCCTACCCCCAGAGCCACGCCCCTACTCCCACAGCCACGCCCCTACCCTCACAGCCCTGAGCCACGCCCCTACCCTACAGCCACGCCCCTACCCTCACAGCCCTGAGCCACGCCCCTTCCTCCTGAGACACGCCCCTACCCTACAGCCACGCCCCTACCCTCACAGCCCTGAGCCACGCCCCTACCCTCACAGCCACGCCCCAACCCTCACAGCCCTGAGCCACGCCCCTACCCCCACAGCCACGCCCCTACCCTCAAAGCCACGCCCCTACCCTCACAGCCACGCCTCTACCCTCACAGCCACGCCCCTACCCCCACAGCCACGCCCCTACCCCCACAGCCCTGAGACACGCCCCTACCCCCACAGCCCTCTGCCCTGAGACAATTCAATTACATTTATTCTTATTTTATTTGTTGTATGTTGTCAATCACTGGCACAAAAAAAAAAGGAAGCCACCAAAAACATTTTCCTGCACATTGTGACCCAGGAAGCCTGGTCAGATGTTGGTCATTCCAACAGTGTGTAGACCCCGCTCCCTGGAGCTCAGAGCCAGGTCTTGATCGGGGCGGGGCCTCTCTATCCCCAGTGGCAGGCCATCTCTCTGACCGTGATCGAGAAGGTCCAGATCGCCGCCATCATCCTGGGCTCGCTGTTCCTCATCGCCAGCATCTCCTGGCTCATCTGGTCCTCCCTCAGCCCCTCGGCCAAGTGGCAGCGGCAGGACCTGCTCTTCCAGATCTGCTACGGCATGTACGGCTTCATGGACATCGTGTGCATAGGTACGTGGGCTCTCTTTTCCACATAAGACTCAAGACTCACCTGTTCAGAGTTCACCTGGACTCTGCATAGCCACCCCCTTCCACCTCCTACTACTTATTGTATGTTGTACGTCCTGGCACTTAATGTAAGCATTTCTTGGATGTCGTACCTAGTTATAATACATAGTGTAGCATCTTATCCTAGCTATCTTTGTTGTGTACGGGGAATGGGTTAACCTACTGTTTGTGGACGCTTTGCACTTGGCTCTATGAACATCTTTACTGTACCCACAGAGATATATTGTTTCTCCTCCTTCGGGCAAATGTATTTATTGTACGTTGCTTTGGATAAAAGCATCTGCTGAATGCCCAAATGTTAATTTAAATGTAAATCTCTCAAAACAACATGTAGACGGAAGGTTTGATCTCTCTTTGCGGTTGTTTGTATTGTAACCTTTTAATAGCACTATGCTGTCCCGTACCCTCTGTTGTGACACTCAAGCTTTCCTGGGATTATTAAAGTTCGATCTTCACTTCAGACGGAGGCGAGAGTAAACGGACCGATTCTGGGGTGTAAAAGCCCTGCCACGTTGTAGTGCTGTCACTCGTTTCTCAAGGCATTGTACACCTGGGTTGTCTCCACTACTGGGACAGGGCTTTAGTGGACCGAACCGAGAGGCTCCATCTCTGAACAAACAAACGGTTTGAGTCCTAAAGAAGAGCTATCTCAGAGGAAGCTCACACATAGCCCAATGACAAGAAGCGTACAAAGACAGCCCATACGAATCAGCCAGGCAGCATGCGATATATGGACCGGGAGGAATGATGCATAATATAATCAGCCAAGAGATGTGAGAAATTGAGCATATTTCCATCTCGTGTTGACATTGATAACGATTATGTAAGAATTATATGGAGGGCGTGGATGACTAATAGCGAGACTACAGGATATAAGTAAAGAAGACACAAGAAAGACCAACATACGAACATATGTGCAGGTATTAGCTGTCGAATCCCACCTGTGTTGGTCCAGGAAGAGAGAGTGTATTGTGAAAAGTGGCCTGCGAGGAGGAGCAGATAGAGTGTTAGGAGGATGGAGAGTAGAGCCTGTAAGAGACAACACAACGACAGATGGCACCACACACCAGCGCTGCTCTGCCTATTGCCAAGTGACTATTCTAATCTAACGCCACCATGGGGATCGGTGTGTGTGTTTATGTGTGTGTATGTTTGTGTGAGTGTGTGTGTCTGTGTTTGTGTATGTGTGTACGTGTCTGTGTGTGTGTGTGTGTGTGTGTGTGTGTGTGTGTGTGTGTGTGTGTGTGTGTGTGTGTGTGTGTGTGTGTGTGTGTGTGTGTGTGTGTGTGTGTGTGTGTGTGTGTGTGTGTGTGTGTTGGTGTGTGTGTGTGTGTGTGTGTGTTGGTGACTGCTGGCCATATTTCAACACATACTTGCCAACGTGCATGATCTATACTGAACCATTTCATGCGATTTTGGTTGTTTTAGAATTCAGTAATATTCAGTAATATTCACCCCTATCCTCAATCTCCGATCCCCCCTCACTCCTCACCCGCCCCACTCCCTCTCTCTCTCCCTCTTCCCCAACTCTCTCCCCCTCTCTCTCCCCCTCTCTCTGTCTATCTCTCTCTCTCTCTCTCTCTCTCTCTCTCTCTCTCTCTCTCTCTCTCTCTCTCTCTCTCTCTCTCTCTCTCTCTCTCTCTCTCTCTCTCTCTCTCTCTCTCTCTCTCTCTCTCTCTCTCTCTCTCTCTCTCTCTCTCTCTCTCTCTCTCCCTCTCTCCCTCTCTCCCCCTCTCTCTCTCTCTCTCTCTCTCTCTCTCTCTCTCTCTCTCCCTCTCTCTCTCTCTCTCTCTCTCTCTCTCTCTCTCTCTCTCTCTCTCTCTCTCTCTCTCTCTCTCTCTCTCTCCCCCCTCTCTTCCCCACTCTCTCTCGCCCTCTCTCTCTCTCTCTCCCCCTCTATCTCCCCCCCCCCATGGTTCTCCCACCAGGCCTCATAATCCACGAGGGCTCGTCCGTGTACCGGATCTTCAAGCGCTGGCAGGCTGTCAACCAGCAGTGGAAGGTCCTGAACTACGAGAAGGCCAAGGACCTGGGCGACCCGCTCAGCTCCAGCAGCAAGGCGGGGGGCCGCGCCGGCCGTGGCAACGTCCCCCACGGCCTGGGCAGCGGCGGGGGGCCGGGCGGGGGGCCGGGCGGCGTGGGGGCGGGCCGCCAGAGCAGGAGGCTCAGGACTATTCTGAACCAGCACTGTGGCTACACCATCCTGCACATCCTGAGCCAGCTGCGGCCCCACGACCCGCGGCTCGGCGCGGCCGCCAGCCGCGAGGTGGTGATGAGGGTCACCACCGTGTGAGGGCTCCCCACAGTGCCACGCCGGCTCAGGGCCACAGACTCAGTGACACGAGGCAGCAGCTCCAGGCCCGTCTGGACGAGGGGCCCGTCTGGAGGGCCACGAGACGTTACGACCCGGACCGGAGGATTATCCCATCGCACTCTGCTCAGCCTGGTGCTCCTTTAGAGAAGAACTGAGGAGGAGGAGGCTGAGGGTGATGAAGATGAGGAGGGTGATGATGATGATGATGATGATGAGGATGATGATGATGATGATGATGAGGATGATGATGATGATGAGGATGATGATGATGACGATGATGACAATGATGAAGGTGATGTTAGTGAAGGTGATGGTGACGATAGTGGAGATGCTGATAACGAGAACGATGATGATGTCGGGGTGATGATGGTGATGGTAGTGGAGGTGATGATGGAGAGGAAAATAATACGTAAGACATCAAGCGTGAAAATGTGAAAAGTTAAAAAAATAAGTAAACAGGCTTTATATCCAAGAAGACCTTTTCCAGTTCAATACCAGAATGCACAAGACATGGTCTTCATCATTTGATCCGTTTGTTTGTATCTTTTATTTTTGCATTGTTTTCTAAACCACTTTTCTTTTGGATTTAATGATAATCATGTAACTTCATACATTTCCAATCAGCAATGTGTAATTATCTTACAATTATTATCTTACAATTTATAAGAGCTAATGATTAACAGACCGACAACTGGGGAGCAAAACACAATCACTCCACAAACGACAACACAACTACAGAAGTGTCCTAACAAAACACACCACAAACAACAGCAACAACACAAATACAGAAGTGTACTAACAAAGCACACCACAAACAACAACAACAACAACAAAAACAAATACAGAAGTGTACTAACAAAACACACCACAAACAACAGCAACACAACTACAGAGGTTTCCTAACTAAACACACCACAAACAACATCAACAACAACAACACAAATACAGAAGTGTACTAACAAAACAAACCACAAACAACACAACAACAACACACATAAAGAGGTGTACTAACAAAACACACCATAAACAACACAACAACAACAACAACAACACAAATAAAGAGGTGTACTAACAAAAGACACCACAGACAACAGCAACAACAACACAAATACAGAAGTGTCCTACAAAACACACCACAAACAACAACACAAATACAGAGGGGGCATACACCAAATATCTCCGCAATAACAAAACGTATGTACATTTCACAGGGGATTTTGCATGGGTATATCATTTTATCCTTCATCACATTACATACGCACATAACAAATTTGCTCTATTTCGAATGGTGCTTGCCAAAATGAACACTTTGAAACATCTCTCATTGCACCAACCTTTTGTCCATGACAAATGACAGTGTGTTACGGCTATTTCAGCTAAATACAGAATGTTGCTGCTGTGTGCTGATTTGATAACAAGTAAACTATTGAATTAAAATAGGGATCAGATGATCTCTTACCATTCAGTCTCAACCCTGTCTCTTTCTTCAAGCACGCGTGACAAACACACCGACTCAAGGAGCAGGAATGAAGACTCAAACATCGGCTGTATCAGCAGAATAAGAAGCAGATCTATGATGTGATTGTTAAAATGAGACATTGCTAGTTGACTAACTTACACATACTGCATATAATAAATGTTTTTGCATAATTTAAACTACAATTATGTAAATGTAAATATGTAGTACCAACACAAACACACACTCACACACACACACACACACACACACACACACACACACGCACACGCACACGCACACGCACACACACACACACACACACACACACACACACACACACACACACACACACACAAACGAGCACGTTCACTACAAACCACAAACATTAACCAGGTACAACGTTTTATAAAACAGATATAACAGGTTTGGGCGAATGTTTATTTGAATTGTTTATTTGAATCATTAAGCGCAGAAGCGTCTCAGACTCTACTACATCAAAATGTGATGGTGTTTGTCGCCCTCTAGTGGTATTCTCCAGACATGTCCTCCCTGATTTTATGATTCTTTATTTTAGTTTGGTTTAGTTTATGCCGCGAGAGGGCGATGTTAATGTCAGGAGTCTCCTTCTAGTCGGGAACCAAGTGGGACATTTTAAAAAAAACGCTTCCTGGATGTTAAATCAATTGGTCCTACTTCAGCTGTAATTCGTTTATGACGAAAAATAAAGATTGCCACAGGGCAATACACCGGGATCATTCCAAGTACACCGGGACAGTCCCATGGACCTATAAAGGACAGTCCCAGTATCTGGCATTGCGTTGGAATGTGACTTTGACCCCTCCCTCCAACCTGCCGGCTCAGTTCCAGAAAAGCTCTAACGCACCGAAGTCTCCGACGGACCAAGTCTCCTACAGCGCACTAGTTGAATGGGGAAGCTAAACAGATTGAACTCCAGATAGTTTGATAGTTGGTACCCGGAGTCACGTTGGAGTTCGGCTCGTTGGCCGAAGAAACAGAAATGAAGAGATTCAGAGGAGCGACCGCAAAGCTGTTCTCCTCCCGAAGAGCCGGTGAGTTGAGGTCCCTTTACACCTGGCAGGTTTCTATCCTCACGGGGTCACAGCATTCCTCTTCGAGTGAAAGCAGAAGTGTGTTTACATTTGGTTTCTTTCTTTGGAGTTCAGTATTGATTTGACTTTATTTCCTCCTGATTACGCATCACTCTGCCATCACGTTCTAGCTAATACTTTTTGTGGCCTTTTTGTTTTATTTGTTTTATTTGTTTTATTTAAATCGACAACAACGTCTGATTGCCTTAACTCCCTAATTAATCTTAGTCTGTAACGTCAAAGGTCCAAGACATTTTCCCATGTGTTTTTGTGTACGCTAGATGAGTGGTGTTTGTGATTGAGTGTGTCTAATCCTGCATAACTACCGGTGTGCCAACAGACAGTAAATCCCATCCTGAGAATGTCCACATCCCATCACTCCCTCCCAGTGTTCCCAGCGACCAACCGCCCCCCCACCAAGCGGACAGTAAGTCATCATTAAAACACACATGTGAAACGCTTAGGTCCTAGGTACAACAACCGTTTCATGATGTTATTAAAAGGGTGATAACCTTGAACCCTGAGTGCAGGCCCTGTGTGACACGAGGCATTTGGAGGACAGGTAACAGGTTATAACATTGAACCAGTGGGAACCGGTTAGAGCCATAACTGTGCACAACTTTCAGCAGGAACTTCACACATGTTCTCTCATTTTTGGAAATGCATCCCAATAATTTCCCCCTCCTAATATTATAATGTATTTGCGTTTTCAGTGTATGTGTGTGACGGCGTCAGTGCGTCGGCGGGGGAGCGGGATGTGATCCAGACCCACCACACCCACGCGGCCCCCCCCCCCGGGTTCCTCCAGGGGTCCGACGCTACGGTGGCCAGCACCTACTTCGACCAGAGGGTTCCTATCCCAGACGACCACAGCAGGGTAGGCGGTGTGGACGGAGGACGCCCCCACCTCTGTCCCCATGTACTGAAAGAATCAGGCCCATTTCTACCCCTTACCCCTTCCCCTTAGAATCAGAATCAGAATCAGAATCACTTTTATTACATCTTATAGTACAGGACTCAAGAGTAAAAATCTTAGGCTTGGTTCCTCAACTTTCACATAGCAGCAACAGTTCACTGTTTCCTTACCTCTCCCCCTTGTTTTGAAGGGGTAAGGGTAAGGGGGAAGGGGAAGGGGGAAGGGGAAGGGGAAGGGGGAAGGGGAAGGGGAAGGGGAAGGGGAAGGGGAAGGGGAAGGGGTAAGGGGAAGGGGTAAGCCCCTAAGGGGTATTGGGCCAAAGGCCCAATCCCATTTCTACCCCTTACCCCTTCCCCTTACCCTTACCCCTTCGAAACAAGGGGGAGGGGTAAGGGGAAAGGGTAAGGGGTAGAAATGGGATTGGGCCTCAGAGTCATTTTGATTACATCTTACACAAGAGTCAAGTTCTGAGGCTTGGTTCCTCAACAGCCACATAATGTAGCAGCAACAATACAGGATAAAGTAAATTTGATAGTAAAAATATGTAATAATAAGTAGAAATAAGTAGCAGAAATGGTTTAAAGTCTAAATAATGCCATGCACAGTAGTTGTTCTATAATAGTCAGACGGTGTTGATAATAGGTATGTATCTATAATAATAATAGAATAATGACCAGGTGTGTCGTGTGTCTCACGCGTCCTGTCGCCCTCTAGATGGGCTTCAGTCTCCGTAAGCTGTGGGCCTTCAGCGGGCCGGGCTTCCTGATGAGCATCGCCTACCTGGACCCCGGCAACATCGAGTCGGACCTCCAGTCTGGGGCTAAAGCCGGCTTCAAGGTAGGAACCCTCACACACAGACACACACACACACACACACACACACACACACACACACACACACACACACACACACACACACACACACACACACACACACACACACACACACACACACACACACACACACAGACACACACACACACACACACACACACATACTACACAAACCACACTATACGATAGTGATTAATTGTCAGAGCATGTCTGAAATGTGTCTTGCATCCCTGCAGCTCCATATACAAACCTAACAGACAAGACAATTCATCAGAAAAAAAAGAAAAAAGTGATGCATACATTCATCATAACATTACAGCAACAGACGACAACATTTAAGGCCCATCGGCGTTCATTGGATCTGGGATTGAGGGCCTTGTTCAGTTCGAGGATTGACAAAAGAGTGCTTCAGTCTAACCTTTTTGAATGTTGGAACCGTATATCTCCGGTTTGATGGTAGTAGATTGTACTCTGCGTTTAGGATGTGGTTGGGGTCAGAGGAAATGTTGTTAGTCAACCTCAGTATGTTTTTATGGTAGGCTGATTCATACAGTTTCTGAAGTGGTTGACCTACTATCTTTGAGCAGTTTTTCAACTGGTGGAGCAGTTTGGAGGTTTTTTGGGGTTACCGTACTGTAAAACACTCATAAACAGAATGACAGTCTGGGGGTGAGCCAATGACAATCTCTTCTGTTTTCTTGGTGTTGTTCATGCCTAGTTGGTGAAACTCAGGTTTTTCAGAGTTACTTAACAGAGATAATAAAACAGTATCGTCACAGTATTTTAGCATTTATTGATTTGCTGTATCTGTACGCCAATCATCGGTGTAGGATGTAAAAAGCATAGCTGAACTCACACAGCCCTAGGGGGTCCCAACATTGGGTGAAATGGCAGTTGAAAGGGTTTTGTGTACCTTTACAAACTTTACTCTCCTTTTATGTTTTTGAAGGCTGATGAAAAATCTAGAAAGAGGGCTCTTGCATAGGTGTTGGGTTTGTCTAAATGTTAAGAAATAATATGAACAGCCCTGCTTATAGGCAAATGGATATGGGTCGAGATTATTGTCTGTTGTGCGGATGAAATGTCGCAGCAAAATTCTTTATAGGGATTTCATAATTACTGAGGTTAGTGCTATGGGTCGGAAATCCTTATGGTCCTTTGAACATGGAATCTTGGGCAAAGGTCTAACATGTGAGGTTTTCCATGACAGCGGGACCGTGTGTGTGTCCACATGAGCCTGAAATATGTGTTACTACACTGGAGCCAGCTGGGTTGCAAAGTTCCTCAACAGAAAAGCGCTGCATCCATCGTCTAGCAGCTTTCTCTGTGTTTTCCTAACATCTTCCACAGTGATAACAATTCTGTCTTAGGCTGCAGGTATAACAGTTTTAAGAATTTCTTTGCACTTAACAGGATAATCTAGAGATTCAAATCTATCAAAAAAAGTATTACGTTTGTCAGAAAAAAACGAAGTACATAATCTGTTACTATGGATTTAGATACGGATGACATTCCTGTCATTGAATTCATATCCTACACCTTTTTCAAGTTATTTGTTCTGAAGCATCTTCTAGATGCTGTCTGTGTGATATTTTTCAGCCTGTTTCATCCAGAATCTTAGTTTTTGCGTCTACTTACTTAAAAAGAAAGTAATAAAGAAAGTTGATAACTTTCTTCATGTCATTAGTTATATACGATTTATTTTTGGGATATATTTCAATATACTTGGTGGGGAGAACCAATTGTACATAAAAAAACAATATAATCATTTGTAACTGTGGTTATTTAATTTAGTAAACCCTACTGAAATGTGTCCCAGTCTGTCAGTTCAAAAAGGCTTTCCGTGGTTCTTTATGTTCATTTGTCCATGTCCTTATCACTTTCTTTTTGGGTTTACTGCTCTTAAGTTTAGTCTGGTACAATGGAATCATGTGCACAACATTATGATCCAGATTTAACATAGACGGCTCACCCTGCGTTCACACCAAAAGATGCAAAAAGATGCCGCGCGGCACGATCCCATTCAAAGTGAATGTAGAGACGCGTAGCAGGTTTGCTGCCGAGAACACCGGCAGCAAGATTTGATTTGCAGCGCGGCAAGATTTGATGTGCTGCGCTGCAGTCGCGGTTACGTGGATTTTGCCCCGCGACAAATGCTGCTGGAGTTGAAATATTTCAACTTTTCTGCGACAAACGCAGAAAAGTTTGTCGCAACGCGTTCAACAGCGTTGCCAAAGCTGTGTTTTGCGTCCCCTTCAAAGCTGCATCCATATATGCATGGCATGCCGAGCAGGCGATTTGTGTGTGTGTGTGTCACTGAGCTGAGCCAAATGCCTGGCCAGGGGAGGAGAAACTTTTGCTGCGCCGCAAAACTTTGGCGACAACGCGTATGGGCAGCAAAATGCATCTTTTGGTGTGAACGCAGGGTCACACTCGGATGCATAAGCGCCTTTGAGGTTTACAAAGCATTTGTCCAAGATATTGTCTTTTCTTGTTTTGTCTTTAATGTACTGTTCAAATCCAGGTAGCATAGTCTCCAGACGACACTAATTCAAATCCCCGAGCACTATTGCCAGTGCGTCGGGGTGAACACAGTCCGATATTGTACCAGCTGCCAGTAACGCTTTGCCGCTGGGAGGCACATATACAACAAAGAGCAAAATACACCCGAATTCTCTAGGCAAATATAAAAGGTCTTAACAACGTGCAGAGAATTTCAACATTGGGGTCACAGATCTTATATTTCACTGAGTGCGCACGGCACCAAAGATCGTTCATATATTCCCAGAAGCCACCTCCTTTAGTTTTTCCTGAGCCAGCTGAATCTCTGTCTGCGCGCACTAAAGTCTATCCGGGCACTACAAAGAGGTTATCGGGCATAAACGATGGCAACCAGCTTTCCGTGAAGCACAATAAAGATGCTTCATGAGATTTGTTACCGTACCTTTTGTATGTCTGTATCGCGTCTATTTTGTTGTTCAAAGAGCGCAGGTCAGTGAGGATGATGGAGGGGAGGGGAGGCCGATTGCGTCTCTGTCGTAGGCGCTTCCGAATGCCTCCTCTCCTTCCTTGTTTCTTTTTCCGTTTAGTTCTGATCACCTCCTAAGGGATGTCATCCGACATCAAACGGTAGCAGTGGCTTGATGTCTTCTGTGACCGCTTAGGTTCAAGCTCGAGCATATAGGCCGTAGCTCCTCGCCACACCTGTCCGGGACGCCGCTCAGGTGTGCATTTGTTTGCACCGCCAGACATGGTCCACAAATTGCAATTATCCAACTCACACACACACACACACACACACACACACACACACACACAGACACACACACACACACACACACACACACACACACACACACACACACACACACACACACACACACACACACACACACACACACACGCATACTATTTAAAGCCCTAATGTCCATTCTATTTGATGTTGACTAGCCAATAAAGACTTAACTGGTTGAGATGAGTTGAATGTAAAGGGTAAAGCGGTCACTATCCACAGCAGTCTCAGTAGCGGGCGCTGATGTGAAGGCATCTCCCCCCTAATGTTGGGCATGTGGCTCAGGAGGTAGAGCGGCTTGGCTGGTAACCGGAAGGTCGCTAGTTCAATCTCCGGCTTCTCCTAGTGAGGTGTCTCTGAGCAAGACACCTCACCCTGACTGCTCCTGCAGAGCTGGCCCCTGGTTATAGAAGCACTGTATAAATGTAGTCCATTTTTCATTTAATGGAGCACACTCATCTCAGTAAATGTCCTGCTCCTCCCTGTCCACCTACTGTCCTCCTACTGTCCTCCTGACACAGCCTAGTCACAACCCTTTAATATTGAAACGCTTTATATTGGTACCCTAACCCTTTTTAAATGTTCTGGCTGTGTGCTTCTGAAATGGTTAATGTACTGCATCTTTATGATAGAGCATTTACAGCTACTGTCTATTCAAAAGGCCTCTACATATACAAACACCTACACACACACACACACACACACGCCTACACAAACACGCACGCACACACACACACACACACAGCTACACACAACTACACACCTACACACACACACACACACACACACACACACACACACACACACACACACACACACACACACACACACACATAAACATAAACATACACAAATTCACACACACACACACACACACACACACACACACACACACACACACACACACACACTGAAAGCGGTGTCAATCATTCAAGGTCTTAAAGATCTTATCAGGTGCATCATTTGAGGATGCTCAGGGACAGCTAAACACAGAGAAAAGGGAATTAAACCAGCAACCTTCGAGTTGCAAGACGACCTGATGCCGTGTTGCTTTGACCTGCGAGGAAGATACGGGCCAGGGTGTCCACTGTCACCGCCTGGCTTAAGTTAAACATCTCCTAACAATTTACAACGGTCAAAAGGACTTTGTTGTGCTGATTTTGCTGAATCATTATCATACAAGTACTGGCGTGTACTTTACTATCACAGGCTCTGTGCTGATGTGGTATCATTGATTCCACAAGAGGAGGTGCTATGGATCAAATGTACTGGTAACAATGTGTTAGTGAGGCTCGGAGAGACAGTTACTAGGGCTGCGAAAAACTGTTCGGGGAGAGACAGTTACCGGGGCTGGGAGAGACAGGTCTTGGAGAGACAGTTACCAGGGCTGGGAGAGACAAGTCTGGGAGAGACAGTTACCGGGGCTGGGAGAGACAGTTACCAAGTATGGGAGAGACAGTTAACAGGGCTGGGAGAGACAGTTAACAGGTCTTAGAGAGACAGTTACCAGGTCTTGGAGAGATGGTTACGAGGTCATGGAGAGACGGTTACCAGGTCTGGGAGAGACGATTACCAGGTCTGGGAGAGACAGTTACCAGGTCATTGAGAAACCGTTACCTGGTCTTGGAGAGACATGGTAACCAGGTCATGGAGAGACGGTTACAAGGTCATGGAGAAATGGTTACCAGGTCTGGGAGACACAGTTACGAGGTCTCGGAGAGACATGGCAACCAGATCAGGGAGAGATGGTTACCAGGTCATGGAGAGACAGTTTCCAGGTCTGGGAGACATGGTTATCAGGTCATGGAGAGACCATTCCAACTTGGTTTGGGAGAGACAGTTACCAGGTCTGGGAGAGACGGTTATCAGGTCTGGGAGAGACGGTTACCAGGTCATGGAGAGACGGTTACCAGGTCTGGTAGAGGCGGTTACCAGGTCTGGGAGAGATGGTTACCAGGCCTGGAGAGACGGTTACCAGGTCTGGGAGAGGCGGTTACCAGGTCTGGGAGAGATGGTTACCAGGTCTGGAGAGACGGTTACCAGGTCTGGGAGAGATGGTTACCAGGTCTGGAGAGACGGTTACCAGGTCTGGAGAGACGGTTACCAGGTCATGGAGAGACGGTTACCAGGTCTGGTAGAGGCGGTTACCAGGTCTGGGAGAGATGGTTACCAGGCCTGGAGAGACGGTTACCAGGTCTGGAGCCCCCCTGACCAGTGTCTTCTCCCTGTCCCAGCTCCTATGGGTGCTGATGGGTGCCACCTTCATCGGTCTGCTGCTGCAGAGACTCTCCTCTCGACTGGGCGTGGTCACAGGCATGCACCTGGCCGAGGTCTGCCACCGCCAGTACCGTACGGTAAGCCTCCGTCACCCCTCCTCCACCCGTACCCTCAGCCTGTAGCCTCCGTCAGCCCTCCTCCAGCTCTCTACACACCAGGGCCTCCACCCGTACCCTCAGCCTGTAGCCTCCGTCAGCCCTCCTCCAGCTCTCTACACACCAGGGCCTCCACCCGTACCCTCAGCCTGTAGCCCCGTCAGCCCTCCTCCACCCGTACCCTCAGCCTGTAGCCCCGTCACCCCTCCTCCACCCGTACCCTCAGCCTGGAGCCCCGTCACCCCTCCTCCACCCGTACCCTCAGCCTGTAGCCCCGTCAGCCCTCCTCCACCCGTACCCTCAGCCTGTAGCCCCGTCACCCCTCCTCCACCCGTACCCTCAGCCTGGAGCCCCGTCACCCCTCCTCCACCCGTACCCTCAGCCTGTAGCCCCGTCACCCCTCCTCCACCCGTACCCTCAGCCTGGAGCCTCTGTCACCCCTCCTCCACCCGTACCCTCAGCCTGGAGCCTCTGTCACCCCTCCTCCACCCGTACCCTCAGCCTGGAGCCTCTGTCACCCCTCCTCCACCCGTACCCTCAGCCTGTAGCCCCGTCACCCCTCCTCCACCCGTACCCTCAGCCTGTAGCCCCGTCACCCCTCCTCCACCCGTACCCTCAGCCTGTAGCCCCGTCACCCCTCCTCCACCTCTCTACATAGAGGAGGAGTCCAGAGCCCTGTTTCAAGCAGCAGGATTTCCAGGTGAACCAGATATGTTAAGTCAGAAGATTTCGGTTTCAGATTAAGATGAAAGTCCCCTCGGTCAAGTTACCATGGCGACTCATGCTGCGAACTCAATGGAGCCTAACCTAACCTAACCCCGCCCACGGCTGCATGGCGCATTCTCCTATCGTCCAATTGGTTTAGACAAACAACTTTATAAACATGAATGAACTTTATCTAAACTATGCACTGTTTTGTATGCAAATTTATGCTTGTTCGAAGTATTTCACTATAGTAAGGCGTAAAGTAAACTACAGCTTCACTTTTCTGAAAAAAATTATGACTTATACCACCTAAAAAATGAGTATTACGTTATAAAAAACTGCTGAATGCTAGATGGCTTCAAATAGCAAATCGTTCCATGGTTGAGATAGTGCACCCAAGAGGTCGGGTTGATCGGGTTTCCCGGTAGATCGCATTATAAGGGGGTGTTGGACTGGCTTTGAAAACCAGTCTGAAAGTTCAACAGATCCCAGATTCAGTGGAAGCAGCTGTAACGTAGAGCCTGACAGGTAGGGCCGGCCTTCTCCAGAGCCCTGCTTTAAGCTGAACGGGGTCCTAACCTGCTGCTTGAGATGTGTCACAGACCCTTGCTGTTGTGTTCTGGGTCTGGGACACATCCGTCAACCACTGGTCAAATAGGTTGTTGCCCCAGGCCTTAAATAGCATTAAATAGAAACACCAATTTTGTGTATGTGTTACTTGATCAAAGTGATCATTGTGGGCTCTTTTTGAGTGCGCTGTG
>NC_079412.1:6174261-6371761 GCF_026213295.1 Gadus chalcogrammus | reverse complement strand
GCACTGTGTTTTTGCACTGCTTTTGTGTTTATTGAAGTCTCAGGTGACTTTTCTTGTGTTTCTCTTATTAATTGTGTAATTTTATATTATTGCATTGTTGAAGGCAGTCTGATACGCAAGCATTTTATTGCTGTTGCTTTAATAACTGTGAAAATGACCAACAAACCATCTTGAAAAACAGTTTAACAGCTTAATAATTGATGCACCTTATTATTAAGGCACGATCCAAATCAGAACAGTGACCCCTTTCATGGTTAAATAGTTTTCACATGTACTATATGTCATTTTTGACGATCGGCGATCGGCCCTCCAAATTTTCTTATGCATATGGTCGGCCCTTGGAACAATAAAGGTTGTGAACCCCTGAGCTACATAGTCCCCGGTGGGAAATCTATCAGGAGAGGGTGTGTGACTTCTGTGTGTGTGTTGCAGGGTGTGGTGCTGGGCTGTTTCTTCGGCTCCGCAGCGCTCTACATATGGGCTGTGGGCATCCTGGCAGCGGGCCAGAGCTCCACCATGACTGGGACCTACTCTGGCCAGTTTGTCATGGAGGTATGAGGAGTCATGGTGACAGGGTGACATGGTGACAGGGTGACAGGGTGACAGGGCCACATGGTGACATGGTGACAGGGTGACAGGGTGACATGGTGACAGGGTGACATGGTGACAGGGTGACAGGGTGACAGGGTGACAGGGTGACAGGGCCACATGGTGACATGGTGACAGGGTGACAGGGTGACAGTGTGACAGGGCCACATGGTGACATGGTGACAGGGTGACAGGGTGACATGGTGACAGGGTGACATGGTGACAGGGTGACAGGGTGACAGGGTGACATGGTGACATGGTGACAGGGTGACATGGTGACAGGGTGACAGGGTGACATGGTGACAGGGTGACAGGGTGACAAGGCGACAGGGTGACAGGGTGACAGGGCCATATGGTGACAGGGTGACAGGGTGACATGGTGACAGGGTGACAGGGTGACAGGGCCACATGGTGACAGGGTGACATGGTGACAGGGTGACAGGGTTACATGGTGACAAGTTGTCATGGTGACAGGGTGCTGACCCTGAGCCCAGAGACCTCCTCTCTCTGACGGTGACACGGTGCCCCCCCCCACCCAGGGCTTCCTGAACCTGCGCTGGTCGCGCTTCGCCCGGGTCCTGCTGACCCGCTCCCTGGCCCTCACCCCCACCCTGCTGGTGGCCGTCTTCCAGGACGTCCATCGCCTGACGGGAATGAACGACTTCCTGAACGTCCTCCAGAGCATGCAGGTGAGACCGCGCCCTGGGCCCATGGTGGCAGACAAAGCTCTGTCTCTTGTTGCCAGGGAGAATGTCCTCATTGCCCGCGTCGATCTAAAACACCACCACCCTCTGCTCCTGCTTATTTAGTCATGGTGAGTTTCAGAGGATATTTGTTAGGACCGCCTCGTTAGGACCTATTCAGTTCGAGACATTTCCCCATCACCTTATAAATGATCTTAAACCAGCCCTATCGAGGAGATAAAGCACAACTTTGTTTTATGCAGGTGTTATTGAAAACATAATACGCCTGTTAAATGTGTATTATTCATAAGTGAGAGCAAGTAAATGCATTAAGGCGGATTTAACAGGATATCTCATTGTTTTTATTTCCTCTCATCAGTAAAACATACACAATGTGCGCTAGCCTTTCATACTAGATTCAATGTTATGAGTAAAATTATCAGAATTATCACAAACATTCATTACTAAGAATGCTTCTCGTTGAACTTTTTTTGAATGCTCATGCAAAACAGGTAGGCTTGTGTTTAAGTGCAGCTGCTGTCAACAATAAATTTGTTAACCACATAAGGTAACATAAGCATGTCTCCCATACCTCCCTGTCTTGCTCTATATTAAAAAGGATAAAAACTTCAAAATAAAAAATCAATAAAGAAGTGAAAGAAATTCTGCACATTTATTTGGCGACCCAAATAAAATCTAGAGAACTGAGGTCTATAGAACTGAGGTCAACAGAAATTAGGTCTACATAATGGAGGTCTACAGAACTGAGGACTAGAGAACTGAGGTCTACAGAACTGAGGTCTACAGAACTGAGGTCTACATAATGGAGGTCTACAGAACTGAGATCTATAGAACTGAGGTCTATAGAACTGAGGTAAACAGAAATGAGGTCTATAGAACTGAGATCTACAGAGGCACATCCATTGAAAGCCTCAACAGTAGGCTATATAACGCTAGGTAGTCTATCTGTCCTCTCTGATAACCGGTGGTTTGTTTTCTGATCCCAGTGTCCTCAGAATCCCATGTCTCGCCATCGCTGACCGCCATGCGCCCTATGTCATGATTATAACCACAATAATGACAACCTTTTTAACGTTTTGATCACAGCTGATGTGACCCATAGAGCAGATGTATACTGTCGTAGCCCCCGACTCTTCCTCCTCTGGTCATTAACAACTCATCCGTTACGGTGGTAGAGCACTTTAAGTTCCTGGGCGCAACCATCTCCCACACACTCAAACGGGACAACAACATCTCCCCACTCGTGAAGAAAGGCCAGCAGCGCCTGTTTTTCCCTCCGCCGCCTGAAAGGACTACCGCTCAGTGCCCCCCGTCATTGTACAATTCTACAGAGCGGTCATTGAGAGTGTGCTAACATCCTCCATCCCGGTCTGGTTTGCCTCTGCGTCAGCCCGCGCAAAGGCCAGGCTACACAGAGTCGTCTGGGCAGCAGAGCGGATCATCGGCGGGCCCCCGCCCCCCCATCATGGACCTCCAGAGCTCCAGGACCATTAGCCGAGCTGTGAAGATTGTGGCTGACCCCTCCCATCCTGTCAATAGTCAGGGCTATTATGTCCAAACACATCACGTCACCTCCACAGTTTTTTCCCCTAAGCAATAGCCCTCCTAAATAACTCTTAAACTTGGACTCCGTTGCACTTTCATTTTATTTAACACTGCACCATCTCCATTCCTATTAATTGATTGCTTCAAATGGTACTGTTTGTCCTTGTATTGTGTTTTGGTCTTTCTGTTTTACGGTGTGTTGCCTGCATGGAGAAGACCAAATCAACTTCTTTGTTGTGTGTTTGCGGCCGCTTGGTGGCAGTAAGGATACACCTCCCTGACCTCATAGTCGTGCGTTCTGCTTCCTGCCCCCAGCTGCCCTTTGCCCTCATCCCCATCCTGACCTTCACCAGCATGCCGGCGCTGATGGGCGACTTCGCCAACGGACGGTAAGCCTCTGCTCTCCTCTGGTGCCGCTGTGTTCTGCGGGGGGCGACTCTAACGGACCACTCCTCCCAGCCTGCTGAAGGCCGGCGGCGGGCTCCTGATCCTGGGCGTGTGCTGCATCAACATGTACCTGGTGGTGGTGTACGTCAGCGCGCTCAACAGCGCGTGGCTCTACGCCGTGGCCTCGCTCCTCTCCATCACCTACCTGGCGTTCGTCGGCTACCTGGTCAGTGTCAATCTCTTTCCCGTAAGCCTTTCGGTGGAGTGTCTGCTCAGGCGTCAGTCACTGGAGGTGGGGTCGGCCTCGACAATAAAGAGGCAGGGATGTGTTTGAAGAAAGACTATCCATGTGAAATAGCGTGGATGCACTACATTTTTGTCTTTTAATTATTTATCAAGGAAAGACAAAACACTTTGCAAACCGGTAGACCTGATCATCATCTGTCACATGACCCATGACATAACTGTGCCAACCCTAAACGGCCTTTAAGATTCTGTTCTAACCCCCTGCCCTCCCACTCCCACGCTGCAGACCTGGCTGTGTCTGATTGCCCTGGGCATGTCCGGTCTGTACCCCTGCTCCCAGGACAGGACCGACACCACCGTCCTCATCGAGCAGCCAGGAGAGGCTGACTCCTGAGAGCCCCGTCACCCTCACCCTATGGTACAGAGGGCAGCGTGCTCTACCTGAGTCTTATGTTATACATAAACTATATAGGGTTACATTGGTTCATTTCAATGCTAATTATTTAATATCTGATAGTGATAATACTAAATAAATATATATCTATATTATCTAATTATAGGAAATACATTGAGCAATGTTAAAGCATTGAATAAACACCAATATCCAGGTAGGCTACACTATATAGCCTCCATTAGCTGCTTTTCAACTCCAGATAAAATGTGACAAGCGTGTATGCAGGGCCGACATTAAGTAGGCCTATATAAATATACAGTATGTTAATTCCATACGTCCTATTCGTTTTTCCACCACAAGGGGGCAATGTCAACTAAAATACTCTAGAAAGGTTTTCATGGCACTAACAGAAGTCCATAACGCAGAACAGTGCTGTAATGAATACAGCACACATCAGATGGCGTGACGTGTTGCATCATGTCGTTGCGTGTTTCACATAGCTACACTGCAGTGGTGTTGTAAACCCAGCGAGCCCGTCGGCTCTAGGAGTGCTGTTGTAGCCGTGTCACTATTGAGCGGCCTCCATTGTGCAAGCGGCCGCTGGCGGGCTTCGGCTCCAGGCTGGAGGGCCGGAGGAGGAAGGGCAGGCCGCTTTCTGTACATTGTGGCTGAGGAGTCTTGGAGACAGAGTTATGTAAGAGGGGGAGAGCCTTCCCACCTCCCGTTGCTGTTTTTGTTTTTCTCAATGAGCCAATGTCTCCCTGCTCGGCCCCACAGCCTGTCAACGAGGGCCCCTTTCCTGGAAACACAGCCCTGGCAGAGGCCCGTCAGAGGTCACGTGATACAGACCCTGAAGCCCAGCCATACTTAAGGCTTAGGCTCCGCAGTGCAGGGGGACGACTCCAACGCCAGGGGCCATGAGGGGAAGTGTGTTGTGGATGAAGGGCGTGGGGCTGTAAATAAACACCGGACATGATGGAGAACTAGGAACACAGAACCACGCCGCCAGCTCCATGGACGGTTTGTCTACCGATGTCCCCCGCCCCTAAACATCTTCTGTCACGCTGCACGAAGTCATGCATCAGTGCAAATCGATTACTTTGCATCAGATCGGTCTTATGGTCCACAGTTCAGTTGCTGTCAAACATTGTTGTTATTATCTTGGGTAAGTGAACTACAATCACCCATTTTTATGAATTTGTATTTTATTTAGACTATCATTGTACTATATGCTATAATATTCAGTCGTCTTTTATGTCTAGCATAAAACATACGTCCTACATCAAAATGTGTGTTAATGTGGTAATTTTTGTTTTTATGTCTAATTCTGTTTATGTGTTAATGTAGGTCATTTTAGTTTTCATTTCTAAGATGTATTTCGTTGATTATGTATAGCTGTGACCCCAATGGTGTGAAATAAATTTTTGGATGGATTTGTTTGTACGCTATATTGATGTTAGAATACAGAAAGATGGTATTTATCGTAATTCACGTATGTGATAGTTCACAAGTTGGAAGACATGGAATTGTAAATATTGTAAAATAAAACCAATAAAAGTTAATAATAAGAGTGTGTCTAATTGCACCACAAGGGAATTGTTATGTTATTGCACCTTCCTGTGATACTGATTTTTTTTTTTTTAATGGCTTATCTCAGTTCACTTCAGGCCTTATCATAAGAGATGCCAGGAAAAGCCCTATGCATGAGTACCTTTGATTGATGAAACAACCAGTAACGTGTTTCAGCAGATTCTCACACAGGACACCGTTGGATCTCTCCCTTTACCTGGTAGGCCTAGGAGCATTAAACAGAGAGCTCTGCCCTGTATTTCTGGTTCACTCAAATGCATTTTGCTCCGTCTCTGTCTCTGAAATATCCAATTACAAAATAGAGGGGCAAATTTAAGTGAACAAATCTTTATTGGTCCAATAAAAAAAGGAAACGTTTTTACCTAGTTCTACTTAGCTAATTTAGTTAGTCTACTTGGGAATGTTTGCTCCGGCAAACAGCCGGAGCGTCTTGTTCTGTTTCCACTGGTGGACTGAAGTATGACACTAGGTTTCCTTGGAAGGGTCAACAGTCACCACGTATTATTGGATGCTCACACTTTTCTAACACGCTCACACTGAATTAGGGCTTTAAATGTGTCCACTCTTGGTTTGTGTTGTAAAGGCATATTTCATAAAGTAGACCTATTTAGATTTTTTGTTCCGCATTAAATCCAAATGTCCAGAAATCCATTAACGCTCAGAGAGGCAGTAGGCCTGCTCAGAACCACAGCTTGACGGTAGGGCTAGGGGACATCATCTCAGTGTCTTCTGTCCTACACACCACAGGCAGTAGAGCCTGAGCCAGAATTGAGGAACCGGGACAAATTAACCCAAATAAAAAACGGTTGAATAAAGTTGTGGTTATCTTGACAGAAAATATATGACACGCCTTCTCTTGAACCTCTAAATAGCCACAGAGGCTAAAGGCGCCTGGAAGAGGCGTGGTTCATGGTGAGACTAGTAAAGCACATGCCCACTGGATTTACAGAAGAGTGGAAAACACTACTATGGCATTGAAGTGATTACATTGATCCCTGCTGCTTTAATTAGGCTATAAGACTAACTGTCTTATAAGCATAACAGCATCTCAGCATAACACACCGTATGATGAGACCTTCTGGACCTGATGGAGGTTCTCTCGCTATGCTGAGACCTTCTGGACCTGATGGAGGTTCTCTCGTTATGCTGCGACCTTCTGGGTCCAGATGGAGGAGGTTCACTAGTTATGCTGAGACCTTCTAGACCTGATGGAGGTTCTCTAGTTATGCTGAGACCTTCTGGACCTGATGGAGGTTCTCTAGTTATGCTGAGACCTTCTGGGTCCTGATGGAGGAGGTTCTGATCATCATACTAAAGAGGAGCTCTGGAATGTGTTTAGTGTGGCGCGTGCAGAAAGAAGAATGCCTTTCGCAACGCCCACTTTCCAACCGACCAATCCGGAAAGAGGGACTGTTTCGAGGCGCCCATAGAGTCCAAATGAACGAAAACAAAGCCGCGATTAAAATTGTAACTATTTCTGAATGCTAAAATGATCGTGGTTACTGTTTGCCTTGGAAAATATCATCTTTTGAATGATTTTTTTTTTTTTTCTACATCCTCTTTTGCGTTTTTGGCGAGGTTGTTTATCTGTAGTAAGGGGACCTTGAAACCGTCGTGCCCCATTTCCTCGGTTGTTTTCCTCCCCGCCTGGTTCTCCATGTTGTTGAGCTTCGGCGAGGTTCTACACTAGTCCTACGATCAACAACATACCTGATCTACAATACAGGACAGGACGACAGAGGACCATAGGACCGATAGCCGAAAGAACCCCGACCCGGAGCCCAGCCCCAGAACCCCGTCCCGAAGCCGAGCCCCAGAAAACCGTCCCGGAGCCCAGCCCTCCCGCGGACCCTCGGGGACAGTGTGGGACGGATGACAGTGGTCTGACTGAGTGACTCCTCAGTCCCTGATGAAGGCTCGTCGGGGGTCGGGGACAGGATTTGACTTCGAGGGCTCTGTGATTGTCAGATGGAAAGTTCTATTATCACTCAAGTGCAGAAAGAAGACGTCCAAGTGTCGCCGAAAACAGGTAAAACGCCGCGTAATAGTATTTACATATGAATAGTTGAAATCCTCTTCATTTGCTCGCAACAATTGCATTATTAAATACAATCTGATCCAAAACAGTGCGTCAATGTGACAGTTGAGCGCTGCGGGCGTCGGGCCGCGCGCACCTCCCAACGCGCACCTCGCGCACCGCCCACCGCGCACCTCGCGCAGTCACTGCCTAATCCGACTCTTAACGAGCTCTACAATTAAGTCATTAATAATATTGAAGCAGGACTCAAGCCATCGAGGAATCAAAATACGTCCAGCGTAATGAACAGGGGCCTCTAGGGGCCCCACGTTACCACTCTGAGTGGACCAGGAGCCCCACGGTACCAATCTGAGAGGACCAGGTGCCCTAGGTACCACTCTGATCCTCATGAGGACCACGGGCCTTCAGGGGCCCCACGCTGATCCTCATGAGGACCAGGGTACTGATGTAAAGGACTCCAAAACACTAAAAACCAGCAGTTATTCTTCTCATTGAACCAGGTAGGCCTTCAGGTTGCCGCCGAGATCTTCGCTTGGTCTCCCATAGCTACTCTACTATCACAACATCGAAGCGTATTATTATTATTTAAAAATAGTTATCTCGATTTATTATCCAAATATGTTGCAACGGAGGCCCGACCAAGATATGCGGCGAACCATGTTGTGTTGATCAGTGCTATTACTAGTCCTCCTACCAGGACTAGAGAACACAACATGTTGTTCTGCTCACATGCTCGGAGGAGCGGCAGATCAGTGCGCGGCGGTCGGAGGACAATAAAGTAGTGCCAGTTCTACCGCAATATTCAAACCTTTCTACTCGTACGTTGCTTGGTTAAACAAATTAAGCACATGCCAATAAGGTTAACAATGCACACGGAAGGAGATAAAGGTGTGTTTGAAGAGGTGCTGGGTAAACGGGCCGTCGTCTGAGAGGTGTAGAACCGTGTTGGCTCGGCCCAGGGGCCGCGGTACTGACGGAGGAATGCACTCCACCCCTCCACCCTCCACCCCTCCACACACGCCCTCCTCCGTCCCGCTGGAGCTCTGAAGATTCCTGGTTCTCAGTCTTATTGCCATCGTTAGAACGGCTGTGGTGCGTGTTGCAGCCTTGGATTCACCTTTACGCTTGTTTTTCAATTTAAATTAGTTATATCTGTGGGGAGAAAAAAGCAAATAGGAAAAGACTCCGACTGTTGAACTTGCCCCCTTTCAGTAAATAGGCCATAGAGCGTTTCCCTGTGCGGAAGGCACTGGTTCAGCACTTGCAGTAATCACGCCAGTGAGACTCAGATTTAAATACACATATTTGGAAACGCATTTGCTGCAGTAGCTGTTCCTTTTCCTCCGAAAGCTTGCCTTGTGTCAGTGTCCGTGTGTTTACCACATCAGGGTCCGTGCTCATCGTGACTTGTGTCAGTGTCCGTGTGTTGACCACATCAGGGTCCGTGCTCATCCTGCCTAACGAGCAGCGGCTGCATTATACCTTTTCGAGTGAAAAAAACCCAACCTTCGTTATCTGTACATTTTAAACTGAATAGTGTTTTCCCACTTTCTCAGCCTTGTGTCACCGGTTGTTTTGTGCTATTAATTGGAATGCCTATTTGCATTTTGCCTTAATTAACAAGTACTCCCACTAAACTCTTAGTGCCTCCAGCGTCCTTCTCTCCAAGACCTCTCACTGGTCTCTCCAAGACCTCTCGTTGGTCTCTCCAAGACCTCTCGTTGGTCTCTCCAAGACCTCTCACTGGTCTTTTCAAGACCTCTCACTGGTCTCTCCAAGACCTCGTTGGTCTCGCCCAGACCTCTCCCTGGTCTCTCCCAGAACTCCCGCTGCTGGTCTCTCCAAGACCTCTTGCTGGTCTCTCCAAGACCTCTGTCTGTCTCCCCAATAACTCTTGCTGTTGGTCTCTCCAAGACCTCTCGCTGGTCTCCCCAAGACCTCTGGCAGGTCTCCCCAAGACCTCTGGCAGGTCTCGCTCTGTTGTGGAGAAGGTCTTTACTCTGGCTGATCAGAGAGCAGCGAGGTGTGACCAGCTCCCCGTCTCGCCCCCCCCCGGCTCCTTTCAGCCTGCAGGCCATCTGCCTCCAAGTGTCTTGGGAGCTTGACATGGTTAGAATGCCTTCGCCCTGTGTTTTTCTGCTAAAGGTAGCCTACCGCTGGAGGGAAAAAAAAGAGTAGTGTGGGTTTTCCCGCCCTCTGTGATTATATAACGTGTACCAGCCATTTCCAGCAGCAGCAACAGCAGCAGCAGCGGAGTCGGGCTCATTAAAACCAGATTTCTTGTGCAGGCTGGGGCCTCCCTGTAGAAGGATGGGTGTACTGCCTTTAGGGGGGGGGGGGCTGATCACATTGTGATTATTGTTGTCAAGGGAATCCATACGGTGGATTCATTTATACAGGCCTAGTGTCCGTACGCTGTAGTGGGACGTGGTCGGTCCGCCGTAGTGGGATGGCTCCGTGTGGGGGTGTGAGGTCCAAGGTGATTGGCTCTGTCCGAGCAGAAGGCCCTGTCTTGTAGCGTGTGCACACTCAACACGTGCTGTTTGCTGTGTACTGTTCCCGTCTGCTTGCTCACACCAGCCTCCCTCTCTGCCCCCCCCCCCCCCTCCCCCACCAGGCGCGGTGAGCCGCTCCTCTCTCAAGCAGCCAAAGAGCTGTAACATCTTTAAGGCGCTCTTCTGCTGCCTCAAAGCGCAGGATGGCCCCAAACTGCCACCCCCTCCACCGCCACCGCCTCCACCCTCCTCCCAGCAGGCCTTGCTGGAGTCGCAGGAAAATGGGACAGTTGTCAAGGTAACGCACAATATACACGCACGCAGTGATTTACAGCCCTGGAAGGCGGTCTAAGAGCTTGATTTACAACTCGTCTTAATTTAAATGTAACAAAAAAATTGACCAAAACAGTACTTCGAGTCACTTGACCATGAAAACAGAAAGGCCATCACTATAGACATTTGAATCAACTTTATAAAATGTTTATTTTACCTCAACCTCTAGCTGTACACACGGAGCACTTAACTATTTGGAGATAAAGAATGAATGTGATGCTCGCATTTGAAGATCCAATAGTTTGACTCTCAGGCCTAGCTGTATAGGCTGAGTTGGGAGGAAGGTGATCTGTGTTTAGATGTGAGGTCTAGACTCCTTTTAAAGGCCAGTTTTAACCAGAGGCCGTGTTTGTTCATGCGCGGCCTGCCCTCTGGCAACAGCAGCCAACAGGAAGCACAAGATTTAGGCACTTTAGGCTATTGTTTGCCTCCATCATAATGTCATGTATTTTCTTTTTGGTCAATATTCATACGACGTGTGTGTGTCTTTCTGTCTCCTCTTCCCAGGATGAGGGCAGCCTACTGCCTGAGTTGGATCCCCAGGACCAGGGAAAGATCTGCGTGGTCATAGACCTGGATGAGACCCTGGTCCACAGCTCATTCAAGGTATCTGCTCCTCCACACTAACACAGCATAACTCGGCCCCAGAACAGGTTCCTCTGTTGTGCTACTCTCTCGGCATTCCACTTCTCTAGCCCCGCTGATTGCAACACTCAAAGTAGATTTACACACCGTGTTAGAACGCTGTCTACAGTGTTGGCCTGTAAGTCTGTGCAAGAATCCAACTTATTTAAATTGGCTTTGAGCTTTTAGTTAAAGGCAGTTGTTGAAGTTGAGGCAGCGGCCCCATATTGTTAGTCAACCCGTATCAGGGTCTGTGCTCTTACTGCGGCCAGGACATGGTGAAAGATGTTTGGGGCCGTGAGTGAAGTCCATTCTGTGTATGTAGGCCAGGGCCTGTGAGTTATGGCGTCAGCGCAGCAAGCCTGGTTCAGAGTGTTCACTCTCTCACTCGTTATGTAATGCCATGAATGTACACATGCCGACCTCCTCTCTGCGCTCCCTCCACAGCCCATTAGCAACGCAGACTTCATCGTGCCAGTGGAGATAGAAGGGACCACCCACCAGGTAAGCCCTAACGTCTGTCCTTGTTGTGCGTCTGCCTGGGTACAAGGTATAAGGTCTATTGTGTGCGTGTGTTGGTTGTGCTTGGCGGTTCAGGGATCAGCGTTGTTATGGTGGCTGCGTGGCGCCCCCTGCTGGCCATGTGGGGACTTGAATAAAGGCTGAGAGGCCCAAAGGAAATCACTCACTTTGTCTTTTTTTTGTGTGGCTTCGAAAATTGAAAATAGATTTTATGCATGCCAATTGGGCTAATATAATCAGATTATTTTAAGTGATTCGATTTGTGTATAGAGTGGACGACCGTTTGACATGTGGAGAAGCACTTCAGTCTCTGAAACATGAATCCTTGTAACCTCTTGAGCTGGGACGGACTCATCTTTTTTTGGCCATGGCTTGGTTCAAGTAATCCAGGATAGGCTGGTTCACAACCGCACGGCCTATTTTTGATTACTTGTTTCAGGAAATGGTACCTGGCAGCGGAGGAGCTGAGAGAGGAGGGCTCGGATTGGGGTTAGCCTAGGCGAGGGGGCTCA
The DNA here is from genome assembly GCF_026213295.1 of Gadus chalcogrammus. NCBI lineage: Eukaryota > Metazoa > Chordata > Actinopteri > Gadiformes > Gadidae > Gadus > Gadus chalcogrammus. The sequence goes on along the minus strand of NC_079412.1, from coordinate 6,359,783 downwards.
GTACTACTGTTCTCTTCTTCCCCAAATGTTACTCTTTCAATATTTGTCTACATCCAAAGTATTGCAAGTATTATAAAGTATTTATAGGAACATTTATAAAGTATTTTAAATATTGACTCTTATCTGTTTCGTGGTTATGACAATCAATTCAATAGATAATGTATTTTTATCCCCATATTCCTTGGGGAAATAGCGTGTCACTAACGGATCAGATCGTGATCAGAAAGCCGTTTTGTCTCCTGGAGGTCTACGTCCTGAAGCGGCCCTACGTGGATGAGTTCTTGCAGAGGATGGGGGAGCTGTTTGAGTGTGTGCTGTTCACAGCCAGCCTTGCCAAGGTATTTAGAATCGGCCTAGTGTCACACATCACATTTTTGTTTCCTGACGCCCTGGCTAATTGTGTGACGCTATGTGTGATCCTCTTCCTGTTGCTACCTCTTAGATGCTTCCCGTGCTTCGGGTCCTCTGAGTAGTTGCCTATGTATTGCTATAAAAGATGAACCAAACATGACACAGTCCCTAACACAGGTTATGCTGTGGGGCTTAAATTAGCCACAGGTCATGCCACCAATTTAAGCCAATCCTAAATAGCAATAAGCAGAGGTTGGCCTGAGCTGGCACTGCGGTTGGTATTTATTCAGAGTGTTTGGTTACTCTTTAAGCGTTAGTTCATGTCTCCCCCCCTCCCTCCTCCCTCCCGGGCCTCTGGGTAGTATGCGGACCCAGTGACTGACCTGCTGGATCAGGGCAGTGTGTTCCGGGCCCGTCTGTTCCGGGAGTCCTGCGTCTTCCACCAGGGCTGCTATGTGAAGGACCTGAGCCGGCTCGGCCGGGACCTGAGGAAGACCCTCATCCTGGACAACTCCCCGGCCTCCTACATCTTCCACCCGGAGAACGCTGTGAGGCCCCTGCCGTCCACGCACACACTGCAGACCTAACGAGGGCCACACTTTACTGCTCCGACTACATGAGGACTAGGCGTTGATTAAGACTTATTGTAAAAATAAGTGAATAGAATTGCTGTATGTATTTGTTTTAACTGTGACTTTTTAGAAGGTGCTTAGAAAGATGCTTTTTAATGTACCTTCAATGACGGTATTGCAAATCGTCTCATTGTCTCATATTAACATCAGTGGTAATTAGTTAGAAGATTATACATTTCACAAATTGAGACATTGATCTATGTGTTTGCCATGAGATCTGGTTCCAGTTGGATAAGAAAGGTTCTAGATCTGATTCTGTTGCTCATGCCTGCCTAGGTGGACCAGAAAGATTCTAGATCTGATTCTGTTGCTCATGCCTGCCTAGGTGGACTAGAAAGGTTATAGATCTGATTCTGTTGCTCATGCCTGCCTAGGTGGACTAGAAAGGTTCTAGGTCTGATTCTGTTGCTTATGCCTAGGTGCCGGTGCTGTCGTGGTTCGACGATGTGGACGACGTTGAGCTCCTCAACCTTCTTCCCGTGTTTGAGGACCTGAGTCAAGCGGACAACGTTTACACCCGTCTGGACCAGCTCCGAGGGCCGTAGATCTGCTGTGGTCTGCCCACGTTACAGCCCCCTGGTACCAATGGGGATCTGGTGCTTTCCGAGCCTCTTGTTAATCTTTTAAAACATTGCACCAAACATGGACATGTATCTTGAGTCTTTCTGCACATGGGGCCTAGCATGTGTTAGCCACTATTTGAAAGCAGAGAGATTTGGAAACGGCCACCAAAGTAGTTTGAAAACAATCGCTCCAGTGATTGTATCTAAGTAGTTATTTTGCCGTCCCTGACTTTACCCTGGGATGTTTTTGTATCGTTGTGCCTTTTTTAAGGAACAAAAAAAATACATTGGCTCACTTTTTATTTGAACAGCTTTTGTTATTTTTTTCTAGTTTTTTTTTATATATAAATCTATTTTTGAACAGTAAATGTGGTTTATCTATGCAACCCATTACATTGACAATACCTCTACTGTAGACAGCTGGTAATGACATACTGCCCGTGTAAATGGAGAGGTTGTGATTTAGATGAGTGAATCAGCAATGGAACACGAAACTGTACTCTACCTTATTTTCTACAGAACTATAGGACACGTGATAAAGTTGATTATTTATCATACCAGTTCCAATAACGGTGCAGTGTTGGAACATAGGGACAGTTGATGGGATATTTTGGAATGACGCTATGGCCATTTAAAAGCAGACACACTGGAATTCGCCGGTGGCTCCTGACTTAATAGAATTAAAGCCACATTTGTTAAACAAGGTAAAGAATGATTTGTCCTTATGTTTGTCTCTGATGATTTGAACAATATTGCACTTGTTTTATATTCAGTGCTAAAGTGACGGGTGTGCCTGGTGCTGTTAGCGTAGAGCAGGCGGAGCGCACTGTGGAGATCAAGTGACAGGCTGTGCTACTCGCAGTGCGACACTTGAACATATCATATCTGATGAACGTTTTTCTGTATTTATTGGCCAATCGTCGTATTGTCCAGTACCTCTTACTGCTGAACGGTTTGGCTTGTGATCCATTGCCTACTTTATTGGTGGTTCAGTATTAGACCATCCAGTTGTGTTTGTGCCTTGGAGTCTCTCGTGTCAAAGGAAGGGGCAAGCTGTGGAGGACAGAGTGCAGCCGAACCTGAGTCCACTCTCCTGAAGCCTGTTTAGTTATGCAGCAAGACCACATTTTCAACTCCAAATAATTGTTCCTCTTTTCTCCACTGAGAATTGCTTTGCTTATCGAGAAATATCAACAAACATTCTTTGGCTATACAATTTGTACAACTATTGCCTGCATGTTAAAAAAAATAGTAACCATTTATTATACGCTGCCAAATATTTTTGTTTAGACGGTATTGATTGAATTGTCTTATACTTAGTGTTTATTGAAAATAAGAACGTTTGTACTATCAGACCCAATTCAAGCTAATTCTTCATGACACAGTGTACAAATAAAAGATGATTATATTTTACTGATGTTTTTCCCTAACTGCACAGTTTGTATGACTTGCAAATGGCAAAAAAACATTGATCAATGATGTTGATAGTTGTACTGTATAACACATTTACCCCCCCCCCCCCAAACCATTACAATACGAAAAGTAAAAACCTAAATACAAAGAAAGTATCTACTCTATCAATTTTAGGAGAGAAAAAAAAACTGGTTTAAAACCTGATTGTATTACAATGAATTGCATCAATTTACTTGCAAGACTTATAACCACTGCAAACACTGCAGCGCATAGTAATTTTAAGTAACAAGTAAACAAATGAGGACGTTAATATTCCAGTGCCGTCAAGAGGGTCTTCAACCAATCACATCACGGCGCCTCCATGAGGCTCTTCAACCAATCACAACGCTGCGCTGCGGAAGCCATTTTAGGTGTACTCGGGGATGAAATTACGTTGACGGAAGTGCCATTTTCCATGTAAAAAGTTTACACTTACCCATGCCAGTATTCTTTGGCACCATTCTTCTCTTAAATAATGTCCCAAGGCACCATGCTGCTATTAGATAATAGCACATACGTCCTGTATGGATGCTAAGGGGGAAGCTGCCAGTATTGCCAGATTGGGCCCGTTTTCCCGCCCAATCTGGCAACACTGGCAGCTGGCAGCGCGAGTCAGGTGACCAGACTCCGATCAGGTGGTGGGCGGGGCCGGGGTGGTGGCGTCAGCGACGAGGAGCTGAGTGACACGTAGAAATAAACAAAACAGCCAGCAGGGAGCCAGGAAGAAGACGAGCGGCGGAGAGTTGGACAGAAAGGTAAACTAAAGGGCCACTCTGCGGTCCGGTAGTGGATCTGTTATTCCTAGCGGCGGGTCCCCTTTCCCGAATAATGGAGGAGGAGGAGAATGTTAGCGGATCAACAAACGTTCAGCTGGCCAACGACGAGCTAGCTCGCGCTAACTGGGGGCTAGCTAGCGCTAACTGACGGCTAGCTAGCGCTAACTGTTAGCTAGCTCTAGCTAACTGGGAGCTAGCTAGCGCTAACTGGGAGCTAGCATGATAGCAATAATCAGATACAACAACAAGCTAGGCTAGCGCTTACTGGGGGCTAGCATGTCAATCGTAGTTCGCTACCATGAAGGCCTGAATCAGTCAATTGTAGTAGATGTTGGTCTGGCTCTGTGTTCAGCGCGGTGCTTACCCTGGATCAGTAGGCCGGCTGGAGGCTTATCGTTGGGTTGATGATCATCTGAATGCCTCATTGTTTAGTGTACTTTAGTCTCTGTGCTGTGGAGTTATCGAGTGACAGTCATTCCTTGGCATATTATCTAGCGTCAACGAATGTTTATCGTGGCTGCATGAGCTCTGAGCCTGTGTTTTATTCCCTCTACAGAAGGTTTACGGTCTGCAGATCACCAAGCATCTCGGGAGCCACGATGAACGTGTTCGATCGAAACATCAACTTTGACGCCCTCTTCAAACTATCCCAAATGTGAGATGGAAACCTGTCGCCTCTGCCCTACGACGGTGTTAACATTGGACCGCCTCAGATGATGATGTCAACCGTGTTGTTTTCTCCTTTTTGTTTCCAGCTCCCACTCTACCCAGGTGCACCTGAAGAACGTCTACTCCAGCCTGGCAGTATGCATGTTCGTGGCTGCAGCCGGGTCCTATGTCCATGTGGTCACTCGTCTCTTTCAGGTACTGTTGGAACCACACTGCCTTTCTCAGTCTCCTCAATGCTGACCTAAAGGCCTTGACTGAAACCATGTTTAAAATGGCTGTTAATCTCTACTGAACTGAAAGGGCTCCTATTTCACCACCAGGTGTGAGTGTAATGAGCCATTACAAATTTACATATCTGCCCTGCCCTTTTGATTTTGTGACATCACAAGTGTGATGTAAGGGATAGATAAGCCTACCAGTGGCTACAGTCCACTGCTAGGTTTATCTTTGCTGCACTCACCTGGGAGGTCACAGGGCACTCGCACCTGGATTTTAAATAGGGGAACTTTAACCAAAATCAGTCAGTTACTAATGAACAAAAAAAACAAAGCTTGTGCATTGAGGGGAAAGTTGTTCATTTTAAATGGAAGTGGCAACGACGTGGTGGATGTTGTTGCCATAATAGTAGATGTAATGTCGATAGACCTCTCAAAGTCGTGTATGCTTTGCCTTGATACTTCTGTTTCCTATACTTATTCACTGTCTCACTGCATGCCTTACTCTGTGTTACTCAGGGGGGCGTGCTGTCTCTGCTAGGTTCTCTGGGAATGATGTTCTGGCTGGCCATGACTCCACACAACTCTGACACGGAGAAGAAGAGACTGGCCATCCTAGCCGGCTTTGCCTTCTTCACAGGTAAACTTGTGCTTGGTTTGGACCATCGGGATCTTCTCCATTATTTATCATAGTCAATTACGTTTTTGGTCCATTGTGCTTTCTATTTTTTTAATATCTTGACGCCCATGAGCATATTTAAAGTTGTCATGCAAAATGTATTGTAGGTTCCTGTCACTAGATGGATTCTGGGTATAGGTTCTGGATTCATGTCTTGTTTGCCTTCTCCCTCCAGGTGTTGGCCTTGGCCCCGCCATGGACTTTGTCATCGCCATCAATCCGAGGTAGGCCGCAATCCAAGGCCAGCAGGATAGCAAATGACCCAACCGACAGTCATTCCATGTATTCTCTGTCCTATACAGCCGCAGAGGGCTTTGTGGGCTATTGCGTCGAGTCACGGTTTTAATGTCCACGCGTTACCTATGGAACTATGTTAGTCAACAGAACACGTGCTCCTGTCCGCTGTGACTGGAGCAGAGACATAGTGGTCCCGAGGGGTTGGGGTCAGAGCCTAACCTTTGTGTGGTGTCCACCCTCAGCATCATCGTGACGGCGTTCCTGGGGACATCCATGATCTTTCTGTGCTTCACGCTCAGCGCACTCTATGCCAAGAGAAGGAGCTATCTCTTCCTAGGAGGTATGTGAACTCTGTTAATAGGCTCCATATGACTGCTGCTCCCTCAGGTGGACTTCTTTCAGATACTCTCTTGAAAAAAATCATACAACAAAATAAGAACAAGGAACGCAGCTTAAGATGCCTTACGTCAACCCTTCCTTATAAGATGAGACCAGTGAAGCTCACTGTGTCTTAAGTCTCTTTATGAGGAGACCAGTGAAGCTCACTGTGTCTTAAGTCTCTTTATGATGAGACCAGTGAAGCTCACTGTGTCGACCCTTTTTAAGCCTCTTTGTGACCTGTATATTGTGTGTTGTTCTCAGGTACTCTGATGTCCGGCTTGTCAGTCCTGTTCCTCATGTCGGTCATGAACATGTTCCTGGGGTCTGCCTTGCTGTTCAAGGTAACGTTGAGCCGGGCCTGGTTGGGACTGACCTCCAGTGGAACAGGGTCTGACCATAACCTCCCTGTTCTCTGCTGCAGGCCCACATGTACCTGGGGCTGATCATCATGTGTGGCTTCGTCCTGTTCGACACTCAGCTCATCATTGAGAAGGCAGAGAACGGAGACAAGGACTACATCTGGTGAGCGCTGCTGGTGACATAGAAAGAAAAGCACTTTGCTTCCAGAACAAAGACAAAGTAGTTCCTTATTCAACTGATCTCTGATAAGGAAATAATCCATCTGTGGTGCAAGAAACTGGTTGGTTCAGTGCTGGCCACTATGATGTAGTTTCCTCCTATTGTTGGTGTTGCAAATCCCTATGAAGAAACTAGTCTTGCTTGTTTGAATACGATAACCTTTGAACTAATGGTGGTATCTTCTTCTTTGAAGGCACTGCGTGGACTTGTTCCTCGACTTTGTCACAATCTTCAGGAAACTGATGGTCCTCCTCGCTATGAACGAGAAGGTATAGTATTCCTCTGTCAAAGGTTCTCCCTGTAGCACTGAATTCCCATATGAAGCCTTGGTGGCTGACTGTGTGACGTTCTTCTCTGATCAGGAGAAGAAGAAGGAGAAGAAGTAGAGGCTGGCCGGCGTGTAGAGCTCCACACTAGAGGATCTGAGACTCGACACATTACGCTGGGCTGCTGGTGCTTCAATTTCTGTCTTCACTTCTTGAATTAACTCCCATGTGGTCTTATAATGCTGAATTTTAATTAGGTTTTGGACTTACAATAAGGTTTGAATGTAAGTTTGTGGTAAATGAACGCTAGTTCTTTCTTGCTTGTGAAGATTACTAATGCTGCAGTGATCCCGCTTGGCCTGTAGAGGGGGCTGTTGTCCCACTGAGGCTCCCAGAAGCATCACTAAACCTACACACATTTTCACAAAGTAACTATAAAAGACACTAGGTAACTTGAGCTTCTGAGACTGATCATTGTTTTATTTGAAGTTATCTGTAATTTGATCTAAGTATTTAGTGGCCACCCTCCCCTCCACGGTAAATCTTTTGAAGTGGAGTCATGGAGTCCATGGTATATTCACTTACCACCTAAAGGTTGATCTTAAAACTATCCCCCCACATTTTGTTTGTGGTCTAATATTTGGAGAGCCAGAATAGCAAAGCCTAATTGTAATAATATCCACACATTTTTGCTAATTCCCCCAGTTGGCCGCCTCGGTGGTCCTGGATATGTTGGCTTCTGTAAGGAGAGATATGGCCATCTGTCCATATTTTTCCTGCGGACAAGCCAATGATTCAGATTGTTCCTTCATGTAAATGTGTCTAAAAAAAAAAACTCAATGAAGTACATGTTCTTTAGAAATTAGTTTGCCAAATGTGATGTTAACATTTACAATATTTTGAACGTTTGTATACTGTGAAGAATTTATTTTATTGATGTACTATTATATCAAATAATTTGATACATTTGCTCAAATAAATTTTGTTGAATGTGATCAACTCAACTCTTGGGTGTGTTGTGTATTTTGTAACAACTGTAATGTGGGTCATAATCACAATCCAGATTAAATCAAAATTGTTTTAATTGTAGAGTAGAAAAAAGGTCAGCGGATACATGATCTCTAGCGAGAGGATCGATGGCGACAGACGATATGAACAGAATCTAAGACTACGTTTCACATAGATAAACGGAAGGAAATGTACATTTCAAATAAATAAATAATACATATTCGTTGAATAGTGTAGCCATTTCTTTTTCCTATGATATTATTGCTGGTATATATTACCTTTTTAAAAAGTGATTTAAAGCACATACATTCTGACTAATCTGACTAATGCATGAGTTTAGCAATTAAGAATCACAGACATGAACATTCATTATTTAAGAAGCTGAATAAGAAAACACTATTTTCAGTACTTGTGAAGTTAAAAACGTAACGTAAGATAAAGTACATAGTCGATACAACAAACGCTGTAGAGTATGTTGACTTCACACATGATCCATGTGTCATCGCTTTCAACAACTACACAATGACGAGCTGGAGGGTTTTACTCCTGCTGTTCTTTCAAACGAGTAATGGCAAATGTGTGATAATTGTTCCTTTGCCCATGCGTTCCTTTGTCCCGTTGACATGAATTTGACGTGTCCGTATTCAATTGCATCATTAAAAAAAGTGAACAACCTCTTATGACATTTGAGTGGCTTTTGGTTTCGCATTTAATAGAAATCCTGAGGAGAAGTCTGTCATCTTCCAGCCCGTGTTGCCAGATTGGGCCAGATTTCCCACCCAATCAGGCTGTTGCCAGATTTGCGAAAAAAAATCAGTCCCAAACTGGCAACACTGTTTCCAGCTGCACGTGGTCTGGAGAACGTTAACGTTCCTTTAGTCCTGAAGGTGCAGATTCAGCAGCAGACAGCGGCTCCCAACATCGTTCTCCTGCGTGTGGCGCCAGGGTTCTCCAGACTAGCCGTTAGCATTCACCGTCCTCATAGTGTTTGTGTTTTCCCGTTCTCCCTTCACCCTTGGCTGCCGCACGACGACAGGCTGTCGTAGAGCGAGTCGCTGAGGGACTCCGGGGTCTCCAGGACCTGGGGGCGACTCGGGGAGATGGCCTCCTCGGGCCGCTCCCTCAGCAGCTCTAGCCCCGCCTCCCGGCTCATCTCGGGGATGCTTGGGGTGCGAGTCTTCCCCCGGCGGCCCAGCCCGGACGGGACGGGTACGGGCAGGCTGCCCGGGTCCACCCCCCCGCGGCTGGAAGAGGGCCCCCCCTCCTTCAGGCCCTGGGAACACAACCACAGGACGGCTTTTAGCAGCGCTCTATACGGGGTTCATCCATTCATTCATGGGCCAGAGAAGGAACCAGCCAGTCAATAGACCCGCTGGTGAATCTTTCATATTGACGGGATTAATAATTAACATCTGAAGTGAGAATGGGACTCTTTACACCATGGATTTAAAAAGGTATTTATAACACTGTTGAGGGCTTCTTTCTGATCTCCTCATTTCTGGTAAAAGGTAAAGAAAGAAACAGCAGAAGGATGGTAAATGGACTGCATTTATATAGCGCTGTTCTAACCAGTGGCCACTCTAAGCGCTTTAAAGTACTGCCACACATTGACAGCCAGCTCGTCAGGAGCAGTCAGGGCGAGGCGCCTTGCTCAGGGACACCTCGACACTCCACTAGGAGGAGCCGGGGATCCAACCAGCAACCTTCCGGTTACCAGTCGACCCACTCTGCCTTCCTGAGCTCCATGCCGCCCTGTGTGTGGGGATGAAGCTGCTCCACCCACCGCTCTGAAGGAGCTGAAGGCCACGGGCTCCTCCTCCTCCTCCTCCACCGCCAGGTACACCTCGGCCGGGGCCCCGGGGCCCTTCAGGCTGGGGAAGGTCCAGGTCTTGGAGCGCGGTGAGAACATGTTGGCTCCGTGGGCCTCTGGGTCTGAAACCAGAGGGAACCGGGGGGGAGAGGGTTCACATCCCTCTGACAAAAGCAAGGCTTGAGCACACCTTCATCCCCATCCCCATCCTCATCATCACACGTCATTGATAGCGTCCAGCAGCCAGCCGAGCAGACCTGCGTCCTCAGGCCGGCCCCACCCTCAAGTACAACGGCCCCTGAGCAGTTAAAGGGGCCACAAGCCGGTTCATTTCCTCTTAGATAGTCAGAGGCGCAGCACTCCTCGTGAAGAGATATCTATATATATATAGATATAGATAGATCTATATCTATATCTATATCTAGATATATCTATCTATCTATCTATATATATATAAACATACATAAACATACAGTATATATATCTATAGATATAACGCAAACCAATTTTAACGGCGTTAAAAAAATTATTGCGCGATTAACGCAATTATTTTTTTTTCTTTGGCTCAAAACAAAGAAGCAGTAGCTATGCTTCTGCTATGACTGCTATGTTCAAATGACATTTGTTCAAAGCAGTCGTTTAATTGCACTATAGGCTCTTTTTTTGTATCGTCCTGTTTTGATCAGTATATGCCAATGTTGTTATCAATAAAAAATCATTTGCACAAGGCAAGCCGATGCACTTCACCATGTTGATAAGAGAATTAAAATGAGAAGAATTATGGGACAAAAAAATCAAGGGATATTTAGCATAGAAAAAGAATTTGCGATTAATCGTGAGTTAACTATGACATTAATGCGATTAACCACGATTAAATATTTTAATCGCTTGACAGCTCTAATATATATATATATATGACTCAACTGGCCTACTGGTCAGAATGGGCGACTGACTCCACTGGGTCTACTGGTCATAGTGGGAGACTCCACTGGTATACTGGTTATAATGGGGGACTCCACTGGGTCTACTGGTCATAATGGGAGACTCCACTGGGTCTACTGGTCATAATGGGAGACTCCACTGGGTCTACTGGTCATAATGGGAGACTCCACTGGGTGTACCGGTCATAATGGGAGACTCCACTGGGTGTACCGGTCATAATGGGAGACTCCACTGGGTGTACCGGTCATAATGGGAGACTCCACTGGGTGTACTGGTCATAATGGGAGTCTCCACTGGGTGAACTGGTCATGATGGGAGTCTCCAGTGGGTGTGCTGGTCCCTACCTTCGCGGAGGCCCCCCGTGGGGCCCCGGCCCTCCAGCAGGGCACCGTACTGCGCGGTGGGCACCAGCGGCCTGTGGGGGGCGCTGTAGCCGTCCTCCTGGGCCGTCATCTCGCGGTCCAGAGTGCGGGCGCGGCGGGCCACCCGGCCGGGGGAGCCCCCCCGCGGCTCCGCGGCCCCGCCCGTCCGCACCTTGGACAGGCTGCGGCCGGCGGCCCCGCCGTCGGGCAGCGGGAAGGTGCCAATGCCGCTGTCCAGGGTGTAGGTGGAGGCGCCGGACGCTGGAGGGGCCAAGGGGTAGGGCCGTTAGGGGCCATGTTGGATAACGACTACAGGAGGGTGGTGCTGACTCTACGGGGTCCATGTGGCCTGTAACAGTGTTGGTGTTGACTCTATAGTGTTGTTGTTGACTCTAAGGGGTCCATGTTGTCTATTATAGTGTTGTTGTTGACTAAGGGGTCCATGATGTCTATTATGGTGTTGTTGTTGACTAAGGGGTCCATGATTTCTATTATGGTGTTGTTGTTGACTAAGGGGTCCATATTGTCTATTATAGTGTTGTTGTTGACTCTAAGGGGTCCATGTTGTCTATTATAGTGTTGTTGTTGACTAAGGGGTCCATGTTGTCTATTATGGTGTTGTTATTGACTAAGGGGTCCATGTTGTCTATTATAGTGTTGTTGTTGACTAAGGAGTCCATATTGTCTATTATAGTGTTGTTGTTAACTAAGGGGTTCATGTTGTCTATTATAGTGTTGGTGTTGACTCTAAGGGGTCCATGTTGTCTATTATAGTGTTGTTGTTGACTAAGGGGTCCATGTTGTCTATTATAGTGTTGTTGTTGACTCTAAGGGGTCCATGTTGTCTATTATAGTGTTGTTGTTGACTAAGGGGTCCATGATGTCTATTATGGTGTTGTTGTTGACTAAGGGGTCCATGATGTCTATTATGGTGTTGTTGTTGACTAAGGGGTCCATATTGTCTATTATAGTGTTGTTGTTGACTCTAAGGGGTCCATGTTGTCTATTATAGTGTTGTTGTTGACTAAGGGGTCCATGTTGTCTATTATGGTGTTGTTATTGACTAAGGGGTCCATGTTGTCTATTATAGTGTTGTTGTTGACTAAGGAGTCCATATTGTCTATTATAGTGTTGTTGTTAACTAAGGGGTTCATGTTGTCTATTATAGTGTTGTTGTTTACTCTAAGGGGTCCATGTTGTAATATTAGTGTTGTTGTTGACTCTACGGGGGCCATGTTGTAATATTAGTGGTGTTGTTGACTCTAAGGGGTCCATGTTGTAGTATTACAGTGTTGTTGTTGACTTTAAGGGGTCCATGTTGTAGTATTATATTGTTGTTGTTGACTCTTAAGTGTAGTACAAGCCCCTGGTTCGCCGTCTCACCTGCAAAGTGTTGTGAGTGGACAGAGTCGGCCAGGTTCTCGTCCGAGGTCACGCCAGCTGACCCCTGTGTCCAAGCAACGCAAGCGTCCAGTCAGGGGTTGAACAGACACACACACACACACACACACACACACACACACACACACACACACACACACACACACACACACACACACACACACACACACACACACACACACACACACACACACACACAGGCCCAATGATGGAGCGATTAGCAACATCTGGACGGCAGTTGTTAATGCGCGTCATATTCCCACATAATAGCCACATCGGCGCCGTGTCAGCAGGTATCTATTCCACCACGGCTTTGATTCAACACGCTCGTCGGCCCCTCAGTGACAGACGGAGAGCCCCAGGAGCCATGGCCACTGACCATGTGGCTGATGACGTCGCCCTGCGTGGTGAACACCGGTCGGGACGTCTTGCAGTCGAAGGAGAGCCGGCGCTGGGGGACGCTGATCACCTCCTTCCCGTCCACTCTGCAATCAGCCCACACGCACAGGGACCGTTAGCCCCTGCTGTGCCTTCATAGCTGGTTCCCCTTCATGTTTATGCAACCTACATTCTTTTACAACACTATCTTTTCTGCATCCGTAACATTACTATGCCTCTGCCAATGCCCTACAGCCCCCCCTCACCTGTTGAGCAGCTGCTGCATGAAGTTGTCGGAGCGCGCGCCCCTGTACATGACGGCCAGCTGGCCCTGGGACGGGTCCATCACCACCTCGCACGAGTGCCCGCGGCCCGAGCGCTCCACGTAGGCGCGCTCCTCCTCCAGGGCGCGCCGCAGCCCCTCCGCCTTCTCCATGAGCGTGGAGATGTTCAGGCCCTCCACGCCCTCCTTGCAGCGCGCCGCCACCTTGGCCTGGGACTCCTTCCCCACCGAGGGGATGCTGATCCGCCACTTGTCCTCCTTGGCCTTGGCGCCGTCCGCCTTGCGGCTGAGCGCCGGCAGCTTGCTCTTCTTCAGGCCGAACCAGCTGGCGATGCCGTTGGACGCCTTCTGCTTGGGCTCTGGGCCGCCGGGCGCCGTGCGGTCCTGCTCCTGCAGCTTCAGCATGTTCTCCTCGATGCCCTTCATCACCTTCTGCTCGATGGCCGACTGCGGGCTGGGGAGCGGCGGCGGCGGCGGGGCGGCCTCCTGGGGGTCCGCGGCGGGGGGCTTGGGCGGGGGGGGCGGGAGGCTGTCCCCGTACGCGGGGGTTTTCTTGCCCTTGCCGCCGATCTTGGAGCGCTCCTCCGACTTGGAGGAGTAGCGTGGCGCGTCGGCCGGCCGGGGCGCCCGCGGCGGGGGGCCCTGGGTGGGCTTGGAGGGCGACTTGGGGGGGATCTTGTTGGGGCTGCTGCCGCCGGGAGGGCCGAAGCCGGCCTTGGTGTAGGCCAGGTTCAGGGAGCCGGGACAGCGCATGCTGTTGCGCGGTACCTGGGGCGCGTCGGCGCTCGGGGAGGGCAGGCCGATCCTGCTCTTGGGGCTGTCCGTCTTGGGCTCCGGCCTCGCCGCCCCCCCGCTCGCCGCCGCCCCGCCCGCAGGCTTGGCGCCCGCCTCGTACAGGGAGGGGCCGGGGTACTTCAGAGCCCCGCCGGGAGCTTTGGCCTTGCCGTCCAGCGAGTCCGAGCGCTTCCCGTGCCTGGGCCCCTCCCTGGGGGGCCCCTCTCTGGGGGGCCCCTCTCTGGGGGGCCCCTCTCTGGGGGGCCCCTCTCTGGAGGGCCCCTCCCTGGAGGGCCCCTCCCTGGGCTCGGCGGGCCGCTCCAGGGTCGGGCCCTGCTCCTCACCGGGGGCTGCGGGGCCCTCACCGACCGCGTCGGGGCCCTCCGACGCCCTGAGGCGCAGGTCCTCCGAGCTGCGCAGCTTCCCCAGCGCCGCCAGGCGGTCCTTGAAGGCGTGGTGTCCCGAGTCGGCCGGGGAGCGGCCCGGCCCGCTGCCCGGCCGCTTTGGGATGGACGAGGAGTCGCTCCTCTTGGCCGGGGCGGCCGGGGGGGGGGGAGGAGGAGGCAGGGGGGGCGGCTGGAGGTCCTGGGGGTCCTGGGCCATGGGGGTCTCCCTGGGGTAGTGGGGCCCGGCCGGCGCCTCGTCCGCACCCGAGGGGGCGGCCCGGCTGGGGTGGGACCTCCAGACGGAGCTCTCCTCCTCTTCCTCCTCTTCCTCCTCCTCCTCCTCCTCCTCCTCTTCCTCCCCCTCCTCCTCCTCCCCCTCCTCGTCTGACGTGGAGGAGGAGGAGGGCGAGGAAGAGGACTGTTTGCGCTGCGGAGGGGGAGCGCGGAGGGCGCTCTCCGGTAGCGACTTCACCAGCTTCCTGCCGGACCCCGCCGCCTGCGAGGAGGGCCTGGGCCTCTTCTCCAGGGCCAGGGGCCCCTCGGGGCCCCGAGCGGGGGCCTCCTCGGGCCCCCGGGCGGGCAGGTCGGCCACGTTCTCGTAGTGTGGAACCCGGGTCTGGACGGGGCCCTTGGGTAAGGCGGAGGCCGGGCCCGTCCTGCTGCTGGTCTTAGGGGCCAAGAGGCCTACGTAGGGCCCCTCCTTGGGGTTCAAGAGGCCAGGGAAGGGCCCCTCCTTGGGGGCCAAGAGGCCTATGTAGGGCCCCTCCTTGAGAGCAGAGAGGCCGGGGAAGGGCCCCTCCTTGGGGGCCAACAGGCCTAAGTAGGGCCCCTCCTTGGGGGCCAAGAGGCCGGGGAAGGGCCCCTCCTTGGGGGCCAACAGGCCTACGTAGGGCCCCTCCTTGGGGGCCAAGAGGCCGGGGAAGGGCCCCTCCTTGGGGGCCAACAGGCCTACGTAGGGCCCCTCCTTGAGGGCAGGGAGGCCGGGGAAGGGCCCCTCCTTGGCGGGCGGGGAGGGGGCCCCCCCCTCGGGCTGCGGGGGGGAGGTGGGCGCCGAGTGCGTGGCGGGGTAGGACTCGGAGCGGGAGGGCGGGGCGGGGGGCTGGGGGGGGCAGCGCTCGGCGGTGGCGGCGCGGCGCGGCGGCACCGGGGAGTGGTACACCTCGTAGGTGTTGGTGCGGCAGGGGATGCGCGAGCTGCGCGTGAGCTGCGGGCTGAGGCGCACGGGGCCGGCGGGGGCCGCGCACGGGGCCTTCTCCCCCACGCCCGGGATCTTCAGGAACTTCAGCAGCTTGGACGGAGAGCCGGCGGCCGCCGCCTTGCCCTCGGCCGGGGGGCAGCGCGGGGGGACCCGCCGCGCCGTGTCCCGCTCCGGGACGTCCGACAGCGAGGGCTCCTCGGGGGCCGGGGGGGGGCGGGGGGAGCCCGTTGTGCACGGAGGGCTCCGCCTGGCCCTCCTTCTCAGGGACGGGCCGGTAGGAGGAGGACGGGTAGAACCCCGAGAGCCCCTCCGAGACGCCCGCCGGGGGGGGGCTCCCCGGGGGAGGGCCCGCCGCGTCGAGCTCCGCCGCCGCCGCCTCGTGGCTCTGATTGGCCGCCTGTGCGAGCGGCTGGTGCTTTTCATTCTTGCTGCAGTGTTTGGGGGCGGGGCCGGCGGGCTCCGGCCCCGCTGTGCTCTTGGCGGGACAGTGGGTGGCGGCAGGGGGGGCGGGGTGGCCCTGCGGGGGGCCGGCGGCGGCGGCGGCGAGGGCGCTACAGACGTGGGCGCAGGGCTTGGAGGGGCCCTCTTGGCCCCTGCCGCAGTGGAACCCGCAGCCCTTGGTCCCGCCCGCCTCGCGCTGCAGCGGGCCGTCCCCGTTGGCGTGCGGGGGGCCGTCCGCCTCGGGGCAGGCGCAGGGGCAGCGGGGCAGGTGGTGGTGGTGGTGGAGGTGGCCCTTGGGGGGCAGCTGCAGGGGGACGGGCTCGGCGGTGGCCGCCAGCACGGCCTCGGTGGACATCAGCACCTGGCTGTAGTCGCAGAACGACAGGCTGGTGGTGGACGGGTGGAACTTGAGCGGGTCCGTCTCCTCCATCTTGCGCAGGACCTCCAGGATGTGTGCTTTCTTCTTGAAGAAGGGGGAGAGGGCCTCCATGGAGGCGGCGGGCCCCCGGGGGCCCGGGGAGGTGTGCTGTGTGCGGTAGCCGTTACCCTTTGGGAGGGGAGAGAGAGAAGACGGATGAGGGCGGCGGCTCTACGGTAGCAGCCGGACTGAGAGCCCATGGGGCCGCCGGGACCCTCACCTTGGCCTGTGCTTCGGTCTGTGCAGCCTCCACCTGCTTGGTGGGGTCGGGGTGCGGCTGGGCACTGTAGTCTGGGAGGGGGCCCGCGGGGAACTGAAACCAGAGGTTCATGAGGCAGTTAGGAGGACACTGTTGAAGTACACACACACACACACACACACACACACACACACACACACACACACACACACACACACACACACACACACACACACACACACACACACACACACACACACACACACACACACACACACACACACAGAGGAGCTCCACTGATGCAACCATGAACCACTTCCTTGAATCTCTGACAGGACTAGGGATCTGCCAGTGGGGTACCTGCTAGTCCGGGACCTAGTAGTGGGGTACATGGTTGAGGGGTACATGGTAGTGGGGTACATGGTAGTGGGGTACATGGTAGTGGGGTACCTGGTAGTGGGGTACCTGGTAGTGGGGTACATGGTAGTGGGGTACCTACTAGTGGGGTGCATGGTAGTGGGGTACCTGCTAGTCCGGGACCTAGTAGTGGGGTACATGGTAGTGGGGTACCTGGTAGTGGGGTACCTGGTAGTGGGGTACCTGGTAGTGGGGTACCTGGTAGTGGGGTACCTGGTAGTGGGGTACATGGTAGTGGGGTACAGGGTAGTGGGGTACAGGGTAGTGGGGTACCTGGTAGTGTGTCGTGGGGTGGTTGGGGAGCTTCTGCTGGAAGAGCTCACACAGTGCGCGGTTCTGTCTCTCCAGGTCAAACACCAACATCTTCAGCTTGATGCACTCCTCTCTCAGGTCCTACAGGAACACACACACAAACACACACACACACACACACACACACACACACACACACACACACACACACACACACACACACACACACACACACACACACACACACACACACACACACACACACACACACACACACAATCATTAAGGACAAATCCACTCTTTTTTGTGCGATAAAATAATAGTAAATAAAAGTGTTTGTTAGCGTTGTATGGTTCTTTACCTTTTGATTTAACAACGCTTGGACCACATGGTTGGCCACCTTCATGAAAAGGGGAGACGGTAATGAGCAAAACATTTCACTGATTGGTTTTATTCGTGACTGATGCCTGAAAGGACAAGACTGCGGGTAAAGGGAAGTCTGGAGTGGCTGCAGACTCACCTCATCCAGACATCTCTCATACGCCTCCCTCTGGCTCTCGTTGGCCAGGAGCAGCGCAGAGTTCTCTGCCTGTGGGGTCAAAGCACCAAACACTTGAAGTGAGGACTTTAAATGCTGATTCACTTCTTTAGTTCAACACTTAAACGCTAGACGGGTTAGATAGTGGCATGTGTTTCCATGTATTTGTTCTGTCTGATTTCATATCATTTGGGGGTTACCTTTTCAGTAAATTCCATTAATTTACTGAAAAGGCGGAGAAAATTCCCTTTTTAGCCGGAGAACTTGGCCGTTGTAAAGGTTAGGGCAGAAAGGGTCACACAGGGTTCCATGGTTGTGAAAACCCCTCCCTTCCATCGGGCATATGTATGGACATGCTCATAGAGCTGTCATCTACTGCAGTTTGAATGAGTATCTCCTCTACCTCCAACTCCCTCAGTCGGTCCATGAGCTCACTGCTGTTGTCCTCCAGGTAGGACTCCACGTCCGCCTCCTCTCCCTCCTCGTCCGAACCAAAGGGTTCATCACACATCCTCTGCTCCGTCACGTCCGACATCATGTTCTCCTCTGGAAGAGAAAGGAGAAGGGAGTCATTTACACATACATTTAGGGCACTTACCAGGCGCTTTTATCCAAAGCGATTTACAATATGTGCATTAGTTCAAAGGAGGAGAAACAAAAATACATATTGCTTTCGGTACAGTAAAGATGTTCATAGAACCAAGTCCCAAGCACAAACAATGACCGGGGGGAGGGGCCTATAGCCAGGGGGAGGGGCCTAGAGCCGGGGGAGGGGCCTAGCACAAGGGGGAGGGGCCTAGCGCCAGGGGAGGGGCCTAGAGCCAGGGGGAGGGGCCTAGAGCCAGGGGAGTGGGGCCTAGAGCCAGGGGAGTGGGGCCTAGAGCCAGGGGAGGACCAGGACCATGGAGCAGGTGTGTTACGGCTAGAGCACACATGGCTGCACATCAAGAGCAGACGGGGGCGCACGCAATCCAAGTTCTTTAAGTTCCACCTGGATGAGTCCAGGACAGGGCTGAGGGCACGGGCCTGACGCACACATCGGACCAGACCGGGGACACACTCACACACATAAGAAGCACCTGAGCTATGGTCTGTTGTCTTTGTCTCCTCCGCCAAGATTGCCATCAACCTCTGAACTAGGGCTGCAACTAACGATGATTTTAATAATCGATTATTTTTTCGATTAATCGATGATTCGGATAAAAAAAAGACACATTTGTAATTGCCGCATCTTTATTCAAAAACTGATCATGACTTCAAATTCACAGTGCAGACTGAAGTGTAAAAACACCAGGTTATTGCTCCAACGTCCCGGAACTATTAAAAGTAATATTAAATAATATAACAATCAAAAAAACATAACTGGGATAACACAAAAAAAAACATACAATGTATGAAATACTTTTATATGTATATAAGGGATGTCCATGGTTAACCGGTCAAACCTATTGATACAATTTTTTCGAGACTCCTTGAAATAGAACTTGTAATATTGCTTTAATTGCTGTTAAGATGATGATAGTCCAAGATAAGACATTAAACAGGTGAGCTGACCTGAACACATCACATTTGACACTGTTTGTGACCATTGGTCAGTTTTTCTTTTTAAGCTAACTAGCTCTATATCCTGCCGATTTTAACATGGATTTAAAATCTGCATTACTATTTTTAACTGACGGGACTTTCTACACTGTCCGGTTGTGTGATTACTACCGCTGCTTTGATTGACTGTTGATGCACGCGGTGCCGACTCCGAGCCCGTCTGCACAACGTCTGCAGCAGCAGCAGCTGACAGTTTTCGGTTGGACTAGACGGATACTGAGTTGAAGGAGTTTTTTTAACCCAAAGACAGTTTTGTTTCACTTTAATGTAGGCCTACAGTCCAGTGTTAAGATATGACCAAAATACAAGCTGTGGTCGCTCACACTAAAGCTCGCTGTGGGCGTGCATGAACCATGAACCAACTTGTCGCCGGCTGGCTGTAAACAGTGCTGTGACTACGAGTAACTTATTAATCGCGCGACTCAACGAATCGACGACCAAATTCGTTGCCAATGCATTTAGTAATCGATTTTTATCGATTTTATCGATTTTTTGTTGCAGCCCTACCTGAACCTCTGGCAGGTTTCCCATGTAGGAAGACAGTGTCATTATTCCTGTTCAATACATGATAGAGCGAATGTAAATGTCTCACTCTCTTTCCCAAGAGAAAGCTAATGTTCAGAACCGGTTTCACCGGTCCAAGATTTGCATATAGAGCTCAACGCAATGAAGGTCAGATGTAAATTCCCTCATGGAGCGTGGAATGCACCAGCATGGAATCAGACACAGCCATACAGTGAGATTCCCTATAATTGTGGCCATGATAAACCAGAGGCTGGTGCCCAGCCCCACTAAGTGCAGCCCATTAGTTTGAACCGGTTCTAGAGGATCGCACAGGGGCCAGCTGGAGTGCTTCGACGCAGCTCTTATTCCAGCAGATGGATCCTGGAAAACATTTACCGGGAAATGATTGACCCACATGGGCCAATGTGCCGTGGCGTGAACGTCTACCCTTCCCTGTTCCCACCACCAGGCAGCAGCCCCAGTGGGCTGACAATGGGGCTCGACCGAGGCTGCCTCTGGACCGAGGCTACCTCTGGACCGAGGCTGCCTCTGGACCGAGGCTGCCTCTGGACCGAGGCTACCTCTGGTCCGAGGCTGCCTCTGGACCGAGGCTACCTCTGGACCGAGGCTGCCTCTGGACCGAGGCTGCCTCTGGACCGAGGCTGCCTCTGGACCGAGGCTACCTCTGGACCGAGGCTGCCTCTGGACCGAGGCTGCCTCTGGACCGAGGCTACCTCTGGACCGAGGCTACCTCTGGGCTGGACTAAGGTTGCCGGACCTCCAGCGTATAATGGAGCCTCTGAATCAATGCAGCCCATCTGAGGAGGGATAAAGATATACAACCTTCCACTTAACCTTGGCTGACGGCTTCTTATTGAGTGGCTATAAATACCAGCCCTTCTCCAGGCTAATGCCCATCAAAGCTTTGGTGGGCAGGAGTGGAAAAGGTGGAGGTGGGCGGGGTGGGGGCATTGGAGGTGACCACAAACCCACGTCCGTGTGTGCCGAAGAACGTTCACATGAAATTACAGCGTTGTACCAAAGACAACACAGTCTAAAAATAATGCGGCCTTGCGTCGCAGACTGTGGGTTCTTTTGATGCGCAGGAAGAAGAGGAGCACAATACTGGAACTCCATCATGAGGGAGAGAAAGACACACACACAGAGTGAGAGCGAGACAGAGACAGACACAGAGAGACACACACAGACAGAGACAGACAGAGAGAGACAGACACACACACACATAGTGAGAGCGAGACAGAGACAGACACAGAGAGACACACACAGACAGAGACAGACAGAGAGAGACAGACACACACACACATAGTGAGAGCGAGACAGACAGAGAGACAGACAGAGACGGACAGAGAGAGACAGACACACACAGAGTGAGAGCGAGACAGAGACAGAGAGACACACACAGACAGAGAGAGATAGTCTTACAGACAGGCACATTGTGGGAGAAGTGAGAGAGACGAATGTGCCGTACGACACACACAGTGGGCTATTGACAGCGATGTCGGAGTGAGGAGAGAGCCGAGAGTCTCTGGGGCCGCCTTCCACGGGACGGGCTGCACCCTGACATCTGGGGGACTCTCAATGGGGGGCTCCCACTGGGGGACCCTCCCTGGGGGGCTCCCAGCCCTCATCACCAGCTGCACTGTGGGAGGAAGGGAGCACGGCTCCTCCATCACCATCGCCATCATCACCATTAGCAGCATAACTTGTGGTGAGCATTCCTCAGGACATTGCAGGCATATTGAGTTTGCTATTTCAATATCTCCATTGTCCAGAGGCTGGAGGATGGATCACACTTTACACGTCTCACCCAGTGTGATAAGGAGTTTCAACATCTATTTACATTTTGTGAAGCAGCAAGAGTGCCCTCGCCTCGCCTCAAACTCACAACAGCAGGAGTTCAGAGTTATTTAAAGCGAGTGCAGACTGCCGTTTGTTTGTAGAGGGGTACACCACAGAGGACAAGGCAAAACAAGTCACAAAGAAGCCAGCGTGAATGTCACAATGATACAACATCCTTGTAGGGCAGTTTGAGAACTTCAGCTGAACTTTTCTGCAAATTAAGTCCGTTTCCCACATGGCTGGACCTCTGTGCCCTTTGTGTGTGTAGTAGGGGTTGTTCTCTACATCTCTGGTGCAACAGGAAGTACATCAGCACCAAAGAGGACTTCAACAGCAGCCACCTGAACCATATCAACTCACTACTAGACAACAGTCTAGTAGTGCCAAGCTCAATACGCAGGAAATGACATCAAGAAGGAAGTGTGTGTTTGACGGTGAGTGGAACCTTCTACCCATTCAGCACATCCTGTCCATACAAGAACACTTTGATGACGGCTTTACCTTAACCTCATTTAGTACTCCTATACATATATTGGAATCAGGAAATAATAGAAATACTGATGTATTCAGGTCAGTTGATTTCCAAAAGGAGTCTTTGGATACTTTTGACAATGGACCTATGGCCCCACATACTAGAGTTACAACGTACCCATAGTACTCCTCCGCCCACCTAGAGTCCATCCATTTACACCCAACACTTTCACCCACAGTGACAGCCTGCACCATGAGGTACCCAGTAGAACGGACCACCTGGTCCACAGTAGACCGGACTGGGTGGTCCAAAGTAGACCAGACCACATGGTCCACAATAGATCAGACCACATGGTCCACAATAGACCAGTAGCAGGTCTTTGATAGAAAGTGATCCAGGGGGGGGGGGGGGGGGGGGGGGGGGGGAACGGCTTCAGACCGACCCCAGCAGCAGTGCTCTCCCTGGAGGGCTGCAGTCTATATCTGTGTCGCCGCGTGTCAACAAAGAGCTCCAATCAGAGGGCCGGCCGTATCATGTGTTTGTCTCCGAGCGAGGGAGCCCGCCACGTCTCGCTATCCTCCCCCGACAGAAAGAGCAGTAAAATGGATACCTTGCATATCGAAATCAACGCTGTGGAGACACCAGGGCCACGGGCCGGAACAAGAGGAGCTCTAGACCTGGAGCTGGCTCAAACTGTCTGAGTTGGACTCTTTGGTGAAGCAACATTTCCCTTGATTCAAACCAATGGAGGTCCAGGGGACCCCCCACTAACCCATCAGCTCCCTATAAGATCCTACCCCTGGTGGCGGCTCTCTCTCGCCCACACACCCAGAGAGCTTGGAGAGAGAAAACAAAGGACAGGGGGGTGAATCGGTGGGATTAGAGGGAGACACGGGCCGGGCTCGCTCGGTGGGTCTCCCCCGGGTGCTGGTGCAAATCCTTATCTGAATGTTCCCCCACAGCGTTACCAACGTAACCACACACACACACACACACACACACACACACACACACACACACACACACACACACACACCCCCCCCCCCCCCCCCCCCCCAACCTTCCACACAAATGTATGGCTACCTACAGCTCTACAGACAAATTGAGGGGAGGGGAAGGGACCAGGTGACGCCGTTGGTCAGTTGTGTCCTCCTTCAGCGAGCCTTCGGGGACCGGGGGGGCCCTGAGGCTGGGGGTCCCCTTTGGGCTAGCGGAGGCATGGGGTCACACACTACGTGTGCGTGTGTGTATCTCAGAGCCAAGGGAAACCAGAGGGAGGAGATCCACCCCCACACCCAGCTTACACACCCACGTCTCCCTCTATGTCGCTCTCTCTCTCTCTCCCCCTCCTCCCTCCCTCTCATCTTCCCCATGTCTCCCTCTATGTCGCTCTCTCTCTCTCCCCCTCCTCCCTCCCTCTCATCTTCCCCATGTCTCCCTCTATGTCGCTCTCTCTCTACCCCTCCTCTCTCCCTCTCATCTTCCTCATGTCTCCCTCTGTCTCTCTCTCTCTCTCCCCCTCCTCCCTCCCTCTCATCTTCCTCATGTCTCCCTCTGTCGCTCTCTCTCTCCCCCTCCCTCTCATCTTCCCCATGTCTCCCTCTATGTTGCTCTCCCTCTGTCGCTCTCTCTCTCCCCCTCCCTCTCATCTTCCCCATGTCTCCCTCTATGTTGCTCTCTCTCTCTCTCTCTCTCTCTCTCTCTCTCTCTCTCTCTCTCTCTCTCTCTCTCTCTCTCTCTCTCTCTCTCTCTCTCTCTCTCTCTCTCTCTCTCTCTCTCTCTCTCTCTCTCTCTCTCTCTCTCTCTCTCTCTCTCCCTCCCTCCTCCTCCTTCCCTCTCTTCTTCCCTTTCATCTCTGACTCATTGGAAAGTGTAATGAAAGAAAATGGGATGAATAATTCAGTAGACACGGCGTTTAAGAACTCCCCTTTATGTCTTTTTAATAAACACAGGGCATGCAGACGATACGCAGTGAGCCTCAGTCCTGTGTCTTTGGTTTTTTCTTTAAGGATTTGGGCCAATCTTGGATGTACAATGAATTGAGTTCTTTGGTGATTAGGGTAATTTGCTGCTACACTCTGAATCAGGGGTAGTCCCGTCCGCGTCCCCCGCTCCTACATCCTGCGCCATAACGTAGCCTACAGGAAGGAAGTGGCTGTGAGTCTTGGGCTTTCCAAAGCAGGCTGCCACTGGGGCTGATCTTGTTTAGATCTCCTCAACCTGAAGTGGGATTAGGGGTGTTGAGCATCTGTCCTCGCAATCTGGCTTTGAACCAAGCTGATCACTGCTCTGAGAAGAAGCCGTCCTAGTTGAAACACCTGGTGTGGCCTTAGAGAGGCCATCCCCTGATCTGTGATCTCCGATCTGAGGCGGAAAGGGGAAGCGGCCGAACACAGAGCGCTGCCAAGATGGTGCCGTGCTGCTCTCCTGATTCATCCTCAAAAAGAGTGGAGCATGTTGTCCGCTCCGAGAGCGAGGGCCGGTGATAAATGTGCAGCCAATGCCGAGCTCGTCCGACTCTCAGAGCTCAGTGTCCGGGCGCCATGGCGCGGGCAGGACGCACCAAGCTCATGGAATCAGGGCACCAGGATGATTCTTTAATGGCAGCTCAAGCGAGGAGGAGGGGAGAAAAAAATGCATAAAAGCTTCTTAAATCATGTCAGTCACACACTCTGGGATTTGGCATGGGGCAGGTTGATCCGAAAAAGTCAGACGGCAGCCATTCCATCGCCAGGCTGCACAGAGAGGAGGTTCTCGGTGTGAACGCCGCAACAAAAAGAACATCAAACACGTCGACGGAGGTTCAGACGGGCTGGGGGGGGGGAAGGAGCACTCCGCCGCCGAAAAAGATGTAGGCCAAGTGGGGGGGGGGGGGGGGGGGGGGGGGTGTCTCCACACCAACACCAGCTCAGAAACACAATCATAGACGCAATGTTTCTGATGCATATTGAAGAAGTGAAACCAATGAAGGGGGAAGGGGGGCACAGACAGAGGATCCAGCAGAGCGGGGTTCCTTCCTCTGTGAAACACCTCTAATGGCAGACACTTCTAACAAGGGCAACATTTAGGATGAGGAGATGAGGCAGCAGAGGAGGGGGATGGGAGGCTGGTGTCTGCCTTCCTAGAGGCCAGAGGTTGGTTCAGAGCCACGTACTGTATATAACCCCCCCTCTCCACAAAGGAAGTAAAGGTCTACCACACTGAAGAAAGACACTCATTTTGTTGTTTATATCTCCCTACTCCCATGCATTGACATCACTAAGGTTTCACACACACACACACACACACACACACACACACACACACACACACACACACACACACACACACACACACACACACACACACACACACACACACACACACACACACACACACACACACACACACACACACACACAGCCCCCCATCCGGCAGATTTACGACACATTGTTACGTTTCCACCCTCACCCACGTTCCACGCGTTTTGGTTGACATAAAAAATAACTTACGGAAGGTGCATTTGCTTTGCTTGCATGCCAAAAATGATAGACTAGCTTAAGAAAACAATCTCATGAATGCTAGAGCCCCCATATTAACAAAACCTCACACAAACCCAGACAAACAGACCTGCCCTTATAATTCCATCTATTGCCTTAATCTCAAGAATAGCAAAACCTTAGTTGGCCCTCCGTCATTGCATCATTTTAAACCCAGATTATACTTTAGCTACATCGTCTAGCTACCAGTGTGCTACTGGAGCACAGCAATCACTGCTCCAGAGCAAGAGCGGAGACACAACATACACCACACATTCAGACACAGCTCAGCTGTATTGGTCGGGCTTCCTCACCTTGCTGTGGCTACGGTCGTCTCTGTTCCCCACTGACAGCATCAGAGATCCTCACACCAGGGAGATCCAGAAACCCGGTAAAGGAAGAGGCTACAGAGGGGGCGCTAGGCTAGCAGCTTCTCACTTGGTTCAACTGGTTCCTGGACTGAAAGAGATTTGATTCAGCATTACTCCAGAGAACTGCCACCCACCACAGCTAGGGTTAGCCTAACCCTCTACTCCCGGGCTAGAAACACAGCTTCCGTGGGCACGACAGCGCATGTGTGTGTATGTGTGCGTGTGTGTGTGTGTGTATGTGCGTAGCCTGGCCTCTCTGCAGAGCCAGCTACGTCTCCCATTGTTCCAGGACGAGTGAGGCAGGCTTCCTACCCCGATAGACCCTGCCTACTACAACAGCTGTGGACCAGCCCCCACCCCCTTCCCCTGCTCCCTGGGCCCTCATCCCCTCCTCCCCTCCTCCTGCAACTCCTGCCTCTCTCTGCCCTGCTGCTGGTGGCGCTGCTCAGCATTAACCCCCCCGCTGCCGGAGCCGCCCAGAGGAGAGGAGCAGAGGGGGAGGTTGTATTTCAAAGGAGGCCTTTGCATGTAGCGGACAAAGGAGGGGACTCTTGGAGGATATCCCACTGTCACCGTGGACATCTCTGCTCCCATAGGAGGCCTGGACGAGTCTACGCCAAGAGGACTTTCTTTGTCATCACATCAGATGTAAGCGTTGGATTGAATCCTCCACCCCCCCCCCCCCCCCCCCCCCCCCCGGACTACCTTCTGAAAGATAGAGCGCCAAGAAAAGAGAGGGTTCTGTTCTTCACTGCATTCAGAAAATGTATTGATGGATTATTGAAACCGCCAAATCTGAGATGATTTGAAAAGTTTGCCTGACAATGAGAATCTGCGTCTGGATTTAACTGCAGTGAATCCGGCCTTTGCAGAGAAGTTGAGTTGGATTGGACGGAGTCCCTGGCAATGAAGGTGTTCAACAGCCGGCTCACAGGGCGGACCTGAAGCATGGTCTGCTTCAGACGCTACAGGACTGGTTTCCTGTTTAATAGAGGCTCAGCAACCCCCGCTCGACGGACTCCGTCTTGACCAATAGAAACCAACAAGGAAAGGGAGAAAACCATCCCATGAGCTATGTCAACGTTACGGTCACTCACTGATGAACAATGTGCGCTAAACACATTCCATACTGTTTGTATACAAATGAGACTCACTGTGTACAAGAAAAGCTGTGTAGAAGCAAACACACTTCGATGACATTTCAATACTTGGCAAGTCCTTTCCTTTATTTGACCCTAAGTGGCTGGACATAAAACCTGACTGGAATAAACCCCCGTACTGGGCGGGACGCACGCATACGTGCGCACACACACACACACACACACACACACACACACACACACACACACACACACACACACACACACACACACACACACACACACACACACACACACACACACACACACACACACACACACACACACACACACAAATAATAAGTAATAATCTTCGACAAATGTTCAAAGACGCTAAATAAAAAGTCAAACAAAAAGTCAAAATGTATCAAAGGAAGTAGGATTAAAGGGAGCAGGATTAACAGAGTGTCAACACACTGGAACCCTGAGCACTCTGGACATCAGACCTCACATAACAAATCACCAGGATCAAAGGAGCTGGTCCAATGAGGGTTTTACCCTCTGAGGATGGACCACAGCTGGCCAATCAGGTTCCTCGTCCCCTTGGTGGAGAGGAAGGAGAGGGGCAGATGATCCTGTCCAGAGGCTGCCCATGTTTGTGCATTACAAAGCGTTGGTGGTGAAGTGACAGCACATGGTTGATGGAGGGAGACTCCTAGGTCCTCCTCAGTACAGGGGCTGTAGGTCGCTGAGGGTTGATGGGATGGGATGGCACACACACACACACATCTGAAGGATGAATGGGGATGTTCACTCAGGGTCAGAGGGCTGAGAGGGAGGCCCTGAATGGGAGTCACATGGTGCCCTGGGGCGACACACTGGGAACCACAAATATCCCTCCACATAAACCGGCCCATTGTCTCCCCTCTCCCCATGAGTCTCTGAGTGCCACACAACATTTGTACTCCTGTTGTACCTAGACACAGACAGCCGGAGGGTCAAGGAGCAGGTCAACATGCGTCTGCCTAACAGACGGCTCACCGGCAAACCTTTTGGACCACCACACTCCTGGAATGAGCGTCGGCAGGCCTACTACCAGACTGCGTGTAGTGGCGCATTTCCACCGGAGGCTGCGGGTCGGTTCGGTGCGGCTTGGTGGAGTAGTGAGGGTGCGGTTAAGTGCGGCTGAGTTACGGCTCGCGGTTCCACCGCCGACAGTACCCTTATGGTGGGGGGGGGGGGGCTGGATGGTGATAGCCGCGGCAGCTACGTTAGCATCAGGACCTCATAGCAGCCCGACACAGTGTAGCCTTCAAATAAATCCAAGAAAAAAGAAGAAGGCGCACAATGAACTAAGATCAACAATGTAGGACGTCCAAGAAGGCCGGCAAACCATTGCCCGACATTTTCTTCGATAAACGAAGCTTTCGCCGTTGTCCAGAAACGCGATACGTGCCGCAACTTTGCGCACCGAAACCGACCCGCACCCTCCGGTGGAAACGCGCCATAGGGCTGCATCAGCATGGGTCTCCAGGGGTTTTCATTCAAACAACCATTAGAACAACCTTAATAGTCCCCGACACCAGGTGACACCAAGAACTACACAGCGGCAGAGCAGAACGTGTCCCCGAGGACAGCGTGCACAGGGCAGATGAACCCACACCACCCCCTGGCAGATGGCCTCTCACGGACCACTCTGATTTCAGTTCCAAAGGCTGTTGCAGAGCGAGCTGTGGGGGAGAATGAGGGCTGTAAATCACACTGGTGGGGTATCCCCCCCCATTGAGAGGCAGACACTTTAATGGGCTGTAATGTGCAGGGCGCCATGAGACAGCTCATCCACCTTGTAGAGATGTGAGGGGCAGGATGTACAGCTGGGCTGTGGAGGCCCGGCGGTGTCGGTGGAGGCCTCCTTTGTCGATTTGCATAAAGCCTTGGCTTAGACAAAGCTCATTATGAGGTGCAGGGCTGGAGCGGTGAGCCATCACAGACAGCTCTGGGCGGGGTGCTGATCCAGATTCGTTCCTCCAGCCACACGCGTCCACGCAACCACCGTGTTCAAACTTTAGTCATACTCTCATTCTTTGGCAACGGCAATCCGTGTGTAGATGAACCACCGTGTGATGAAAACCATTTGTTCAGGGCCATGTGGGTCTCACACCGGGGTAACACTGAGAGTGAGACCGTCCTCTTGCCACCCAGACCACGAGCTGAGGGAAAGCCCTCCTCTGCTACAGGAACACGCCCACCTCCATTTCCATCTGTGTCAGCAGATGTCTTCACAACCTGATTCCTCAATGAATCACCTTCACATCCAATAACTCAACCAAGAAAATGGGGAAAATATAATCCAGGTCAGAAACAACATTGCACCCCAGAAACGTTGCCCTACTAACACACACACACACACACACACACACACACACACACACACACACACACACACACACACACACACACACACACACACACACACACACACACACACACACACACACACACACACACAACCATTAAACAGGTCTGGAGGGGGGAGGGCACGTGATTGATTTGGCACAACACAATACTTGCACATCTGGACAGCAGACACCAGCGCTCTGACTAGCCCGTAACCGGCTTGGCTGGGCCCAGTCTGCACCCTTTCCACATCATCCACGTCCTCCCCTCAGGATCTGGAGCTCTAGTGGAGCTCAGTGTTGGCTCATAGTGCAGAGATCAGATGGAGTGAGAGGCCGGAGCAGGGAGCCAATAAGAATCTGAAAACAGTGAAAGTTGGCCCGGTCCCAGGCTCACTAAGCACCTTGTGGGAATGGGATTTGGGGATTAGAGCGTGGAGGTGGATGCAACCAGCTCTGCAATAACATCTTATTTCAAGAGCAAAACCAAATAAACGCCAGAGCACACAAAGGAGCCCTGTTCAGGACGGAGGCTGTTACACGGCCGTCACACAGAGCCCTGTGGTGTAGCTGATGTTTTTTGTCAAAGTACCCTTCATTGACGCCATTATGGATATGAGGGGAAAGTGACACAACCCAATCTAATAGATGGATCCCTATTTTCCCCAAAAACAATTGGGGCCATTTATTCGCTCCTTGGCCAAACAGGACGTGCAATGGACCTGCCAGCCTGAATTGATTAAAGCTACATTCCATATTTTCCCTGGACGGTGCGATGAATCAGATGTTTGTTACAGCTTTAAGGTAAGGCTTAGCTTGGCCAACCTTAATGTTTGGGTGACCAAAGATTCCTCTTTGGGGTGAATGTTGACAGAGCCCAGGGATTTTGGTTCTGCACTCACACACCTTTACCTTGCTATTGGACGGTACTCCAACTCAACACAGCAGTCTCTCCGAGACTTTGTTTGAACCTGACGAGATGGCGGCATCAGCAGCATGGGCCCAGGGCTTGTTAACACGGCCTGTTAAGTTCGCACAAATGCAGCGAAACCAGAAACTAAACCGGTGGTAGTTTGTCACTTCAAAGAGAGAACACACACAAAAGGCTTTAGTGGGAAACAAATGCAGGAAAAGATAACTGCTTTAATCTGAATATCTGTGTGTGTCCCCTAACGGTAGAGATCTTGATGAGACCTTCCCCCAGCCCCTCCCCCATACCACACATGACTCCACTCTGCAGGGTAATGTCTCCGGGCTGAGGCCTGCCCCAGAGGTGCCTTCCCTGCATGGTGACGACAGCAGTACTTCCTTATACATCAGACCGAGGGGGATCGCTGGGTCTCAGCGCTGGCTGATAAGGAGGGACCCCACCGAGCCCCGGCTTGGCCTATCTTCAAAGCCAGAGCATTGAAGCCATGTGAGGGAGCACACTGGGAGACAGGCCCTGGTTGGGGGAGGGTCTGTCTGCACACAACAACCCCCCCCCCCCCCCCCCCAGTAAACTAATGCTGTCTGTCAGTTGGCAGGCTTAAGCTCAATATGGCCACCATCAAGTCCCTAGTTATGGTACTAAGTAGTCTATGTAACATTGTGTTAGCCGTTCATTAGCATGCTGCTATGCTACAATGCTGCTACGTGGTTGATTGGCAGTGTCCCATAGGAGTCTTTAAAAAATGGAGGGACTGATTATGTTAACAGACCCAGCCGCCAAATGGTAAACAACTAGACTGACACATTGTTCTCTACTAGTCCCAGAGCGTCTAGAAGACTGCTGCAACAAGATGTGGGACACAAAGGCTTACAGAACATCTGGAAACAATAAGAGGCCAACAGCGAGAGCCAACACTTATAATGCCCATTACACTCCAATATGTGACTCCGCTCTTCATGATGTCATGCCCTACAGCTTGGATACGCTATCGCAAAGTTGCACTCAGGAGAGGGCTTTTATAGAGCTTCAAACAGGCTCAAAGCCCAGAGCAAACCATATGTAATCTAGATCTATAGACTAGAACCACATCCAGCCCCGAGGGATGATGAGGTCATCGGGAGTGAGAGACCAACGGCATGCTGACGTCCTGGCCTCCACGTTACATCCACACGGGGAGAAAACTCTCTTTTGAAGGCTATTTGTTAACACTGTACCCATTAACAATACAGGAATAGATACCAGACATATATGATGTCAATACAGATGTAGCACTGTGTCTGTGAAGGTTGTGAGATTAAATAAGAAATACTCAACATCATGTTTGTTATATCCGCTTGATATATTGCTGTTTGCAGTGTTTATGGACAATTTAAACCAAAAAAAACTTCCCCGAGCATAGGTCATAAGTGTCAAGTATATATATTTTTAAGATACATTGTATTGATACCGTTAATGAAAGTTTTCTTTTAACTGAATTGAACTGCATTCTAGGGGTGATAATGTCATAGAGGACAGCATCTCATGTAAAAGACACAAGCAGAATAGTTGTTGTTTGCTCGTGGCTGTCTAATGTATTTTACATTCCACATACATTCTTCATGAATATTCATGATGTTCTGATGATTCAATTGTTCAAATGTCACGAAACTTGAAATGCATGACAATCAAGTGCCAGATTAATATTGGCACATCATTACACACCGAGGACTGAGTCCACCACCCCACCCAAGTCCAACACCCCAAGGTAAAAAGCATGTTGTTCTACTTTTGAGATGTCTCCAACAGGATCTTCATTAAAACCATGTTATAATGAACTGGGAAGGGTTTATATGACGCATACTTGTTAAAATAAGCATGTATTTTCTGTATGGTGTTACACAGTACTGAATATCAATACTAATTCAGTGCCACTTGGTTCCAAGCGATTGAAATCAAAGCCAAAACACTCGTTTATAAGTGAAGAAGTGCATCACTTATAAACTCATTCATGTAGGACGGTTAAACGTCACCGTGTTTATCGTATTGTTTCGTCCTGGAGAGGAATCAGCAGTTCCCCTTTCTGATTGTAAACAAGACCAGATCCCTAAGCCAGCCTGGTGGGGCCTGGCCTGTTGTAGTGGTCTCATGTATGGACCAGAAGAACCTAAACCTAGAGATAGAAAGCTATAGGACTGCTTTTCTTCTCTCTTGTTGTGGTAGCTGATAGCTGCCCTGGATATAGCCCTCAACACATAGACGGTCCAGGAGCCGCTTCTACGCCCTGGACACAAGCCCCTAGTCCCCGTGAAACACAGCCCTTAGTCTCCGGGAAACACAGCACCTAGTCCCCCTATGGAGGAGCTATGGAGCCGTTGGTTTATTGACTGGCGCATTAAAACGCATATGCTCACTTTCGGTCTTTCACTAAAGCTCTCCTGTAAACCAAGGAACAGAGGATTAAGAAACAAAGCGAGACTCACCTCATCTGGTTAATAATTCTTCAGTTGGATCGGTTGGGCCATCACCGATAACCGAACGGACGACGTTAACCCTGACGCTCCTTGTACCGACGTACCGTGTGTCCTGCTACTACTACCCTAGTCCTCCTGGTACTAACCCTACCACGTACCGTGTCCTCCTGGTACTAACAAGTACCGTGTGTCCTGGTACTACTAACCCTGCCCCGTACCGTGTCCTTCTAGTACTAACATGTACCGTGTGTCCTGGTACTACTACCCCCTACCCCGTGTCCTGGTACTACCACCATGTAACGTGTCCACCTGGTACTACTAGCCCTACCCCGTACCGTGTCTCCAGGTACTAACCCGACCCCGTACCGTGTGTCCTGGTACTAACCCGACACCGTACCGCGTCCTCCTGGTACTACTACCCCGTACCGTGTCCCCCTGGTACTGACTGAGCGGGATGCTGCGGCTCCTCCAGCGCTGAGCGGTGATGTCATCACATGGCCAGAAACCCGCCCTGCTCCACAGAGGCCAAACACGGCCCGGCTCTGCGCATGTTGCACTCAAACTGCTCACTTTGCTCATTTTCATTTATATACACATTTTCTTCTACCCACGAAGAACAAAGCAAATCTCTTGGGTTTCAGGAAATCAAGACAGGAAACAAATCAAATGTGGTTCAATCAGAGGCTACTGGTTTTCAAATATTAAGAGTAGACACATGGCATGGCATAATACATTTATTTGTAAAATCTGAACAGCCATCAACAACAAATTAAATACACCAAACCAGACAGAACAGATGATTCATAACGGTAACCGTGTAGAACGGGCCTAGTAAATGGTTGTCAAGGAGAAACTGATCTACATTGTAGACATTGCCATAGCTGGCCAGATCTAAATCAAAACGAGATGCTCCTCGTCGATGAGATGGTTGAGAGGAAACAGGATTCAGGGGTCCTCATCTCTTCAGTGTCGTCTCCTCTGGCCTCCTCTGACACCGCCTACAGGATGTGAGCAGAGGGCTGAGTTATAAACACTGCCGGTAGCCATGGAAACAAGGCAGACTTGCTATAATCAGAAGTCAACAGGAATATTTGCTAAACGTCGGTCGAGTCAGCGTTGTGACGTTTTGTGTCACGCACGCTTCCCGACATTTGTGGATTTTAATACTATGTTTTAAATCAGCACCCATTTGACATTAGAAGGTAAAATTTGCAGAATCCAAGGTCATAAATAAATGTATGGATCAGAGACAAAGACAAGGTGGATAGTGCAGATGAAAGGTACGTTCCCATCAGCGCGTTGACTTGGTCCTGGATGATGGCGTCCATGTCGCCCTCGCTCAGCTCTGGGCCCGTGGCGTCCAGGCCCCCGCCCTCCGTCAGGATGTCCATGGGCGCCTCGGCGATGGCCCTGATGCTCTGGTCCTCCAGGGCCAGGGCTGTGTCAAACTGCAGGGGAGAGGGGGGCCCCTGCATCCCGTCCCCTTCCACATCCAGGTCCTGGGGAGGGGAGGGGACGGGTCAGGCTGATGTCCAGACGGGAGGACGTAGGGCTGGGCGATTAATCTAATTTTGATCGCCATCCGAAGATTAACATAATCAAGTTTTTTTTTAAGGATTTATAGAAAGGGCAGAACAGCTGGACACATATCTGTTTATCATTTTAGATTTTGACCATTTTGTGTATTTTTTTAAGGCATAATTTCAAAGTTCTGTAACAACGTTTTTTTTTTTGGGAGACATGGTGAATAAATACATCATCTTTTCAAACTCAAAAATAATCGTTTGAATAATCGGGATTTCAATATTGACCAAAATAATCGTGATTATGATTTTTCCCATAATCGAGCAGCCCTAGGAGGACGCCAAAGCTAGCTTCACTGCTAGGGTTTACACTCTCCGTTACGCTCAGCAACACGGCTGTCTGGGGCCCGGTTACACATGGCGTAGCACTATCCAGCAGGGCGTTCATTCAACCTCTGTGGACGCCAGCCGCCATCAAGTGTGCATAATGGGACGAGCTCCCAGACTGGGGAACCTTTCCAGTCTCCAGAAATGATTGAAAAGAGAAACTTGCTAGCAAACCCAATAAGCTGTATTGCTATTACGATGGGTTCAGCCTTACAGCATTGTTGCGTTAACATAAACATTGGTCGTTTCATACTGGTCCTCAGGGGCGTCCTGGGATTGGTTGGCTTGCTCTGTGTGAATCTAAAGCGTCATCAGACCACCCTTTACCCGCATCTCCACCAATGGGACTGCTTTTCATCCGGTTAAGTACCTAAGTCTTGAGCATGCACATATCGGTGGCAGATTTCCCGGAATATGGATCCCTGTTCCCATTCACACATTAACCCATACAGGAAATGTTCCGGGACATGGGTAAGCAGGGTCAGACTTAAAGGTAAGACTGCATGTGTGAAAGGTGCTTTGGTTACAAGGTAACAAATAGGTGAACTGTTAATCCAACAGCAACATCGAGTGTGACAGACAGTTGAAGATTGGACTACGTTGAAGAGTGCCTTGTATATAATAATGACGTGAACTTAACACAATAGTGGCAACGGCGGCTCATTACACTAGATTCTGATTACATTTTGCATAACCGCGATCTGATTGGCCGACGGATCCGTCGCTGCCCGAAAAGTTGAACAACTCTCAACTTTTTGACGCAGGCCACAGAGCCGAAAGGACGGACAGACCCACAATGCATTTCGCGAGCACCCCATGCAAAGTCAATGAGATCCGTCGACGAACGGAGATAGTGTGAATGCGCCATAACACCTCCACGGACAGAGCTGATGGGAGTCACCTAGACTAACACCTCCATGGACAGAGCTGATGGGAGTCACCTAGACTAACACCTCCATGGACAGAGCTGATGGGAGTCCCCTAGACTAACACCTCCATGGACAGAGCTGATGGGAGTCACCTAGACTAACACCTCCATGGACAGACAGAGCGGGGGTCACCTACATCACTGAACTCCAGGGGCAAGCTCTCCGTGGGCTGGAGCTCGGCAGCACTCAGGTACATGTCTCTGGCTGCAGGGGTGAGCTGCACCTGCGGGGGCGGCGCCTGCTCGGGCTGGTACATGGGGGGTGGGAGGGTCAGGTGGAGGGGGCAGCGCGGCTCCTCCGACTGGCCCATGTGCACCGTGCGGTTGCACGGGACCTCCTTCACGCCCGGACACAGCTTGAAGAGCACCTGGCTGCCGTCCTGATGGATGTCTGAGCCACTCGGTTAGGGACAAAAGTTAACAATGGTTCAATAGAATATAGAGAGGAATGTGTGCATTCAGGGAAACAACAAAAAGAGAAGCGTTATTCCGAGC
This sequence comes from Gadus chalcogrammus, assembly GCF_026213295.1. Classification (NCBI taxonomy): domain Eukaryota; kingdom Metazoa; phylum Chordata; class Actinopteri; order Gadiformes; family Gadidae; genus Gadus; species Gadus chalcogrammus. The sequence continues at coordinate 6,323,660 of NC_079412.1, read as the reverse complement.
GTGACATGGTTCCCCATCTAATTAGTTTACTGCATTACTTGTTTTCACAACGTGCTTATAATGGTTAAGCGGTTAGGCATTGGACTGTGCACAAACAACTGAGCAAACTTCTGAACAATGAGGTCCTGATGTTTTTTTTTTTTGTTGTTTTTTTTAAGCATGAACTAAGCCTCGGCTTTAGCCTGTGTTCACATGGTAACACTGCTCGCTCTGTGTCATTATCCAGATTTCTCTTTATACCTCAGTACCAGGAACTGGACATTTGGTGCCCGTCTCAACAACGGAAAAGTAGGTCATTCCTGTCCTCTAAATGGATAGAAAAAAAATTACAAGGTCGGACAAAAGTTTTCAAATGAACATTTTTCAAAGAGCAAAGTCATACGGCCAGTTGAAGGGTAAACCATGGAGAGATAGATGATGATTGCCTCAGACATCAGGTGATGTAGCCAGTAAAAGGGTGAAGGATGGAGACATAGATGAACACGGCCTCATCCCCAGCTCCTTAGGCTACTTCAGTTGATACCAATAGGTTGGCTAGTCCTTCAACTTGTGGTCTGAGTTCTGTATACTGTATGTTTTGTTTGAGGCCCTGGTGAGAGAGGAGCTGACCTGACACACACTGAGTGAGTGTCCTGGGACCAGATACCTGCTGTGGGGACAGTTTATAGGTGAACCGTGTGAACTGGCCTTTCGATGTCCAGTGCATGACAGCTGTCGACACCGCCATGCAACAGTGCTCTGAGCTGCTTAGTGTTTCTTCCAGCATGGCTGGGCAGGCCCCCCACGACTCTGGGGAAGCCCCCAGACCATAGGAAGGACTTCATGTAGGCGCCGTTTGAAACCAACCGCTACTGCAAGCGGCTGGCCTTGATCAACGCCAGTACAAATGTCCCCCCGGAGGGAGGGGCTACACCGATCCTTTTCTATGACCACATATCTGAAGAGATCCAACGGCATTACATTCATTCAATCTTGAACCCTTGAGTTGATAAAAAGGCCTTTTGTATCTGAATATGGTGACATCCTCATTAAAGGGGAGAAATATTGATGGTGTTGTTTGCACAGTCAGAGTGAGTAGCCCATGCACAGCTGAGATGGGGCAGGATTCTCATTGATAGTATTCAGCTCCATTCACGCCCTTGCATTATACTCTGCTGACCCACTCTGCCCCCGGTGCTCGGGCATGGTACAGCAGCATTATATTGATATCATTCTCGGAGTAGCGGGTAGATGAAGGATACGTGAAACGCAGTGCCGGGTCAGAGGCAGGCTGGGATTGGTACAGCGGGTCCCCTCCACGAAGGAGATGCACTTCTCGTACACTGTGATCGTGTTGTAGGGCTGCAAGGAAGGAAGGGCCAGTTCAGTCAAGGGACGGAATCCAAAAGACAACAGGACCCCACGAGACAGAAAGCCCACATACCCAGTTCAATTATTTACTCTGAGTTTCTGCTTCATGTTAGTGTCCTAAGACAGAACGAACACTTAAATATGACACGACACCACATAGCTGCAGGTAAACGTGGTGTCTACAGACAGCGTCACCAGATTGGGACAGATATACCACCCAATCTGGCAACCCGCACTGCAGGGCAAAACACTGTCTACAGAGCCGGTCCTCGAGACGACCCTGTGTGGAGTCTGGGCAGACCCAGGCCTCGCGCCTCCACCGGGCCGCAGACAGCCCCACGGGGCGCCCGAGGAGGGTGGCAGATGGAGGGGTGTCAGAAGGAAGGGGCAGCAGACCTGGGGGGCGCCCTCCGTGGCGGCCTGCCTCCTCTCCCTCAGCTGCCGGTGCAGCAGCGCCTCCGTCCCGTAGCGCCGGCGGTAGCGGCGCAGCGCCTTCAGCTTCTTCAGGTTGTCCCGCTCCTTCAGGGACAGGCCCTCGGGGCCGGTGAGCAGGCTGCTCCCTGGGGAACACAGACCACAGTCGGGGTCAGCCCTCCGCGGGTCACATGGTGCTGCAGATCGGGACCCCTATGTGAGGCGGCCGTCAGCGGGTCACATAGTGCTGCAGATCGGGACCCTCTGTGTGAGGCGGCCGTCAGCGGGTCACATAGCGGTGCAGTCCGACCACACCCAGAGATCACTCAGATCCCTGTCGTCAGAGATCGAGCTATAGAGATCGATAGGTGAATGGAAAGTGACTCTTTGATCTTGTTTTGACTGAACTCATCCAGTCAGTGTTTCATAAGCTGTACATAAGGTTCATGGAGCATTGTCTTGAACAAAGCAATACATCATTAACAGAGTGGGAGAGCTGTGTGATAACAGCTGCACAGCAAAATAAGGTTTGAAAAGGATGCAAATTGTAATATCCGTAGCCAAAGGAAGTGGTACATGGAACGGGCATGTGAAGCAGCCCCTCCGTCTCAATCAGTCTTACCTATGGACTCTACTCCTTCAGTCTGACCTATGGACTCTACTCCTTCAGTCTGACCTATGGACTCTACTCCACCAGTCTTACCTATGCACTCTACTCCACCAGTCTGACCTATGGACTCTACTCCACCAGTCTTACCTATGGACTCTACTCCTTCAGTCTTACCTATGGACTCTACTCCTTCAGTCTTACCTATGGACTCTACTCCACCAGTCTTACCTATGCACTCTACTCCACCAGTCTGACCTATGGACTCTACTCCACCAGTCTTACCTATGGACTCATGCTCCACCTTGCGGTTGTGCAGGTAGCGTCTTTTCTTCTCCTTAAGCAGGTGCTGCAGGCGCTTGAACTGGTCGATGTAGAGCGACTGCAGCCGGATGAGTTTCTCCCGTGTGATCAGTGCCACCTCCTCCGCCGTGTATACCCCTGCGTGTCTGATACAGAAACCCCAAACGTTATGTTTAAGCCCACATCCAAAACAGATGCACTGGAGACATTTGGACTTCGGTCAGATTGCAGCTTGCTTTAAATGTGAATAAATCAAGGATGGGTTTAGTGCTTTGAAAATCTATTTAGAATTGATTAGATAACAAATAAATGCCAGGGCCAAGCACTTTGAATCCTTCATCCTTCATTGGCCAAATCTGTTGATTCACTTGTTTAACAGATTGGTTCTACACATGAACTTGGCGTGCCACAAGAGCCATGGGAGGACATGTTTCTACATCCCAAGCTGAGAAAGGGACGCCAGGGGACATGACAGGCAGCCTCTCCCACTCACAGCAGTAGAAGTTAGAGCTCTAAGAGGACCGCACATTCTGTGATAAGATAAGATACAACTTCAATAATCCCCCGTAGGAGAATTTTGTTTGTTGCAAAAACAGCCCAGCAGCAGTGGAAGGACCGAAATAAAATGACAATGCAATAAATACAATAAATACAAAGTGCTTTGATGCTACCGATAGCTACAAAAGGACCCATGTAGAATAGATCTCTGTATATTTAATCAATGCGTTGAAGCTTACTGTCTATAACAATCATTGTTTTTAGCAAACTACTGTAGGTGAGTCTCCATGGATGTATTGTCAGTGATAAGAGTGAGCCCGGAGAGGGTTAGGCACTGTCCCATCTAGGTCTTGCTCTACTTTTCAGCTGCAGACACATTCATATTTTCCAAATAGCAAATGAGACACATTGCAAGAGGTAAGCAAGTTAAAGCCAAGTTTTATAATCTTAATTGACCCAATGTTGTGGCATAATAACACCATGTGTGAGAGGACTGGAGACCTACTTGAGAGGGTCTTCATGATCACTGTCTATGCTGTCTGCTTCACTGTCAGGGTCTCCTCTCCACGTCTGGTCCAGCACCAAGGGCACCGGCTCCTCCTCGCTCAGACTGTCCTCGTCTAGGACAGAGACCACAACATAAGGTACCACTGTGGGCAGGTCCTGGTGCTTGGGTAGAAATGGAGGCTTCCAGCAGGTCTGCTCTGTCATTCAGATATGCAACGTCTGAGTGCCTCGGAAAAGGCCCTCAGACACGACAACCTGAACGCCACCTGCAGTCAGCAGAGTGGACCGTTCACGTCGTGTGTTGAAGAGAGTGGCAAAAACATCGGATTTGACCACTTTTATCTCTAAATTGGGGACTTATTTCAGTAACAGTGAAAAGGGGCATGGATCAATTAATAAGAGACAACGTTTTGGTTCTCTTTGACATGTATGACAAAGAGAAACGATTCAAAGATTCTGAAAGTGAGACTTCCACTGCTTGATGCCTATCTTGCTACAAGTGATGTTGGCACAAGTCCTGAAAATATTGAAAGCACTTCGGTCCAAATTTGACAATGATATACATTCAGAAAACCTGGATGGAAAGAGGAACCAATTCAGAGTGAATGAAAGAACCAGTATTCATGCAAAACTGCAGGAAATTCTGATGAATTTGTCCTTGGATCATGTGGTAAAGATGGGATGGGAGGGACGTGCTGAAAATTCATTGACAGAGTTTGGTTTTGATGTTGAAATGGAATATATCCTGTGCTGAAAACGTCGATTGCATGAACTTTTGCCTTTGGGATCCATTTATACACTTTGAAGTGACCTTCTCAGCTTTGTCTCATCCAAACAAGCAGAAGAACAGGCTGAATATGGGGAGAAGCCTGATAACAGCTGCAGTCACACCGACCCTAGAACTATCAAAGCTGAACCATACTCTCCTTCACTCAAGTAACTAATTAAAAGGACTTCAAACTGCAACTGGGTGAGTCTGAATATCATTTTTCTCTCTCAAATGACGTGTCAATAAGTGTAAATCAGTAGTGTTAGACACTAGAAGTTGAAGACAAGTTCCATAGAACAAATGGAGTAGATTCATCAACACGCATGAGTCAGGGTGTACTAATGGCATGGCAGACAGCTCAAGGGGTACAAAACAGAATGGTTGTGAAAAAAGCAACTTATATTCACCTGGCAGTTGGTTGCAATCTGCGACATCATCGCTAGTAGCTCCGGGACTTTTAATTATCAATTAACTGATTTTTGTTGCCTGTTAGCCTATTAATATATGGATGGTGCGTCACTGAAGGGCCCAGTCCAGTTGCTATGAGCACTATTCAGGGTGACCCTGTAAAGCCCGGTCCGCGGTCTCGCTGCTCACCCAGGATGCGGCTGGCCTCGCTGCGGCCGTCCTCCAGGCTGCGGCCGCCCTCCAGGCCGTCTGAGCGGCTGTACCCACTGAGCTGGGCCAGCAGGGCCTCCGGGGACGGCCCTGAAGAGCTCTTCCTGAGCTGAGCTCGGAGGGCCATGGCGTTTCTCCGGGCGTGCTCCGCGCAGAACGACACTCTGGGGAGAGGAAGAGGAGGAGGAGGCAGAGCGTTGGAAGCTGCAGTGTGGTGTAGGACAACACAGACGTATGCATCAGGTTGATTACCCCTTAGCGTCGGACCCCAGACAACTGGTAAACAACAGTATGGTGTGTAAATACCCAGCCACACATAAAAGTAGAACACAGAAGGTGTAGCATTTGTTCGATATTAAACATCTTGAAATTCAAACAGTTTAGTGGATTATTCATGGGGAACATTTTTCCATAATGAAATATTGACTGAAACCCTCCATATATCATGACCAAATGTGTATGTGTTCTTCTAGAATGTATACAATGGCCAGCTACACAATTATCCATTCATCCAATATGGCGTGGGAAATTATTTGGTTCTATTTGTCACAGATATTATTCAGTGAAGGTGTACTGCATTGTGACATTCTGGATCCTTTCGGGGGAAAAAAACAGGAGGATACGGTACTGTTTGTGGGGGTTACACTTCTTCACGTAGCATCTACCCCTGACATCCATCTAACAACGTCCAACGTGAACTCGACCTAACCAACCCACCCGTCCACTGACCCAGCCTAACCAACCCACCCGTCCACTGACCCAGCCTAACCAACCCACCAGGCCACTGACCCAGCCTAACCAACCCACCCGTCCACTGACACAGCCTAACCAACCCACCCGTCCACTGACACAGCCTAACCAACCCACCCGTCCACTGACACAGCCTAACCAACCCACCCGTCCACTGACCCAGCCTAACCAACCCACCAGGCCACTGACCCAGCCTAACCAACCCACCCGTCCACTGACCCAGCCTAACCAACCCACCCGTCTTTCTTCTCCACCTTCGGGGCGGCGCCGGGGCAGCGCTTGCCGTTCTTGGTGGAGACGTAGCTGCACTGCTTGTAGGGGGCGCCCTTGTCCTCCAGCACGTGTTTGATGCAGAACTCCAGGCCGTCCAGCCGGGGCTGGGAGCAGGGCCTCTGGGTGAAGGCGCAGGTCATGGGCTCCTGGGGGCGGGGCGGCTGGCTCACACGCCCGCGGCTCGACGGCAACACATGGATCCTTATCCTGTTCATTGCTAAGCTAGACCCTGTAACATAGTTCAACATTACTAATAGGCATAAACAGTAATCGTTTTTTAGCCAATTCCACTTAGGAGCACCAAAGCTGAATCATTTGGTGCTTAGGAGCACCAAAGCTGAATCACTTATTAGCCCCACCCAGGGGCTAAAAAGGTGTGCCTCGATAAAATAAACCTGTCAACATCATAGTTAAACAGTGGCTCAGCATCGCTCTTCATGTCAACATGGCCCTTTTAAAAAGACACGGCCTGAGGAAGGGCGGGGGTTAATGACTGCAGGGTGTCAACACAGTAGTTACCATGACTACACCTAGCAGCAGTTACCATGACTAGCTGGCTACTGAACACATCTCTGTCAACTGATAATGACCAACTGATCATTATTTCAGGTGGAGATGTGATCTTCCATATACGCTGTGTTCCAGCTTTATTCACTCTAACTAAGTAGTAACCAAATTGAATATTTCACTTGCACAACAATCTCTATTTTGGCAACAAGATGATAGCCCTTGCAGTTGTCAAAATATACTACATTTACTTAGGGTATGTTATTTTCTGGAGAAAAACAGGCCGCGTGGTAGCGAATATCGTTATTATTCAAGGCATGTATCGAAGTTAGAGAATCCTGTACCTGGCTACTGAACACTAGGAGGAAGTTGTTGGATGATTATATTTGAATTCGTCTTCAGATCTTGACTGAAACTATATCTGAGGAGGACAAAGCTGACATTAGAATGCGTCCGTAATGATAAGATGATCGATAAGGTGATCGGTGCTGATCAAGCCAACTGCCACTGGTCGGAGCCACGCCTCCTCCAGCGTCACCGCGCGCTGCTGGCCGCGGGGTCGCCATCTTTGTTTGGCAATCGCACTAGTTACTAATCAGCAATCTTTTCACGCAACGGATTATAACACGTTTGTGAAAGGGGAGCGCTACGTGGTGAACTGTGTTGATAATAAAGAAGCTTTTTATTGTAATGCGCTCACGGAAACTGTTTATAATGACTAAACGCCTTACCTTCAACGGAACCGCCCAACGCTGCGCTTCTCCACAGCACACTGCGGCGCTTCAGACCGCTGCTGCAGCGGGGGGACAAGGCCCGCCCACCTCCACCCTCATTGGTTGACCCTCTTACGCTCGCAACGTCATTTGAGTCATGCTCACGCCCAGGCACTGATAACTATTTGAGCACATCCTATTACAAAAAATGAACATGTAAGCAATTGTTAAATTCTTAAAGTATTTATTGACATAAGATTATATCAACCACATACCAAAAGGATCAGTGTACACAAACAATGTTTTAACTGAAACAAGATCTGTAAATTATTGAATTCGAAACCTGAGTGTAACTTAACATTTAACATTAGGATGTGACAAATATGGACCATGAATAAATACAAAGGTAGAGTTGTGAATTGCATTTCTGAGGCTGCATGACCGTGCGTATCTCCCTTAAAATTTCTGATTTCCGAAGTTTAATTTTCTTTAGTTAATATAAATCCTGATATAAAAACCTAGAAGTAACCATTTCCGAATATGATGCAACCTAGTGATATTTACATCTATTATAATATATTATCAGTTAGACTAACACTTTAAGCCCATTAATAAGCATTCTTACTGGGATAAATATTCATTGCATTTTACATTTCTTATTGATCAACAGAGGATTGATTCCTGAGAAGAATATAATTCTCATCTGAGCATAGTTCTTACACCTCATGGGGATATTAAGAAAATGTGGCGTACAAGTCCTTAAGTTATGGAGAGGTACGCTCACTTGAACCAACTTTTTAAAACCTTTATGAAAGATAATCTACAGCAGGTATTGAGCAGGTATCAATGAAAATCATACAATCGTTTTATATACAAGTTCACACAACGTGATGATAGCCAATACTGTACCACCTTCCTAATGAGTACCCCTTCAGGTGTTCTGTACTAGAGGCGGTGCAGGAACAGATCCTCTAGGAGTCAGTCCGCAGCCTCTCAGCAGTGGCAGTCACAGGGTTTTTCAAAACATGTAGCATCACAAATGCGTACCTGGAAATCCTTGCCATAATTTATTGTATGGATACTCAACATTAATTGTGTACATTTGAGTTTACACAACAACACATATGGTCTGCATAATAGAAGACCGTAGTTAAAATAAAATAGTATGGCCCTCAAATAAACAAGACATGCACTCACCTATTCAACCTTTTAAACTGTGGATAGTGTCAGAACTGTTTACACATACACCTTGTTCAGAACATGATAAAACACAGTCATGACATATGCTGTCCGTAATGAGGACCATAGTTATTCCAAACAAGAAACGTTGACAAAAAAATGTAGCTTGTATATCCAAACTCAAAACTTGTACTTTAACTGAAGACTGAGCGGTGTTATGGCCTTCCTTTGTTTCTTGATGAATACTTGGCCCAACATGATAATTATGCTACCACTGTTTCAGGCAGCGTGCCCACTCTGTCCAGACAGGACACATGATGGGACTTCAGACTGGCAGTACCTTAGGCTATACACTGTAGACATGTTCAATGACCTGGACAACAAGTTTGGTACAAACATTTTTAGTGTGATTATTTCAGAATGAACAGTATTCATCTATTTAACAACCATTTAAAACAATGACTGCAAAACCTTTAAAAAAAATAATAACCAGGCTTCCTTAAAGGGACGCTGTGTAAAAATTACTCCCATCTAGTGGTACAATTGTATATTGCATTCAAACTAATAGTGCTTGTTCAAAAACTACGGTGGGCACTATGTGCCAAGAAGCTGTGTTATGACATCCAATACCACCTCATCGAGTCATTCGAGTGATGAGGTTCGTTATTTCAAACAAATTTCAAAATGAAATGAATCATTAGTGTAAGCTAATGATGTATGAGTAATTACTCTTCACGCAAGATAGTGAATTATTTCAGGCATCATTCACGCTGGCTCAGAGTGAAAACGCGTTTGCTTTTCCTGTACCACATAGTGCTTTTTGTCCCTCTCGGCAGTTCATAGACCGGAAGAACATGGAAGCCTCCATGAAGCTTACCCATCCTATGTAACTACATATTAATTATTCTTCGCTCAGGAGGATAAGTGAGATTTTGGGCAGAGATAATTCTACACCAATGAGGACTTATTTATGAATGAATACGTTGATTTGAGGTAATAAATGACTTAAAATATTACACAGTATCCCTTTAAGTAAACTTGATTTTCCAACTTTTCTTATCAAAATGTAAAAATATTTTTTGTTTTACAATCTTTGTACAGGAGCATATGAAGTAATGCAGGTAATAAAAAAAATAAAAATAAAACAGGGATGGGGAAAGAATGCTATGGGAAGAGTAAAAAAAAACGAAAAAAAATATAACAGCTACAGACATGCATTCAAGCCAATACATGAACACAACTCCTGACTGATAAAACTGAAAGCAGAGGCTTAGAGATTTTATCAAGAGTATGTTTCTCTTCAAACGCATTCAATTAATAAATACTGTACTATAAAAACATATTTAAAAGAATCGCCAGCAAGACTTGAAGTAATACCTCCACGATGCAATGCTTCATCTATAATTTCAAGGCGTCTGACTTTTTTTTACAGTGACGGCAAAAAAAGCCACATCCCACCATCACATTTCATTGGAGTTGAGGTCATACAAAATGTAACAGCAAAAAATAGTATTTACACGCCTTCCCATAAATATCTTGTTCCTCAGAGTGTCTTAATTTTTCCCCAATTTGGAGATTTTTTTTTTCACAAACTATCCTAAAGTATGTTACAAATTATAAAACAAGTAAATGTCATCCACCATAGGCTGAAAACAGCAACACATTATCACAAACATTTCAAAAGGAGAAAAGAATCCCCCGTGATGTACTACAAAGCAATATCATTGTGTATGATATCAAGTACAGTATACGTCCTTGCACCCCCTGAAGTGTTTATTTGGGCAGCGGCGGCAGAGGGGGGGGCGGTTCTGAAGGAAGGGGCGGCGGCCGGGCGCTGTTGCCCCTGGAGTTAGCCGCGTAGCGAAAGTCCCCGTACTGGGGCCGGTAGTCAAACAGGGGCGGCTGCGCCGGCTGGACACCCTGAGCACTCAGCAGGGAGTTCAGCATCTCAAAGGTGTCCTGGTACTCGTTCGACTGGCCCCCGGTGGCGGCGCCGTGTCCGTTTGTGTCCGCCTTGTCTCCCTTGCTGTGGGGGTAGCTGCCCTGGGGGTGGGCCAGGCCCAGGGGCGTCAGGCTGTCGGGAGCGTGCCCCAGAGCGTGGGCCGAGGTGGAAGACAGCGCCGCCAGCTGGTAGGCGTTGCGTGAGGACTTGCTCATCTTAGGGGCGGGGTGCGGCGCTGGGGGATCCTGGGGGTGAGTCCTCTTCCGAGAGGCCGAGGACGAGCTCAGCCGGGACGAGTCGCTGGGGATCTTTTTGCTGCCGCCGCCCACGGCGGCCCCGGCGCTGGAGGAGTGTTTGTGGGAGGACGTGGAGGAGAGCGGGGCACTGCCAGAGGAGGAATGGTGGTGGTGGTGGTGGTGGTGATGGTGGTGATTTGAGCGTTCCCTGTGCTTGTCCCGGCTCTTCCCCTCCTCCCCTGAACTCCCTCTCTGTTTCTCCGGCATCCGGATCCTCACTTTAATGTCCGGGTCCTGACTGCGGCCGCTGCTGCCGCCGTGCCCGCCGCCCGCCGCCCCACCCAGGGGCAGCCTCATCTTCAGGGAGCTGCGCTCGTGCCGGTCCTTCTCAAGGGGGATTTTGAGGATGATGGGCGAAGGGTTATTTACATCAGAGGAGGAAGAGGAGCTTGAGTGAGAGCTGGGCTGCTGTTGATGGTGCTGCTGCTGCTGCTGCTGCTGCTGCTGCTTGTCTTTCCTGGGATGCTGCTGCTGACCAATGAGGGCTTGGGCCGCGTTGGCATAGTCCCGCTTCACGCTGGCCTCCATGTTCTCAAGCTTCCTCTTTTGGGCAGCCAGCACGTCGGCGTTCTTGGCGCGGTACTCGCTGAGCGACACCTTGGCCGGGGCGTGCACCTCGTGGTTGGTCTGCGGCGGCTCCTCGGAGCCGGGCTTCATGTCGGGGTGCCAGTGCTGGGCACTGCCCATCTCCACACCGTCTCCGAGGGAGGAGGAGGGGCCCGAGAGGCTCATGAGCCCGGCCAGGGTGGTCTCAGAGGAGGCCATGGAGATCATGCTCATCATGGCGTCCGTGGGGTCCCCATCGTCCTGGGCTTTAGACTTTCCTTTTGCCGTCTGACCCCCGGCCTGGAGCAAAGCATGTACGCGTGCATTACTGCCCCGATACATCTTTATACATGACCGAAACCACAGTTCACCCACTTTTGCGACTTACTTTCCAGTTACGAATCCGTTTTAATCGGCTGGGCGTCTTTTCCAAGATCTGCAGAAACTCATTTGTCAGTTCTGAAAAAAGAAAAAAAGGAAAGGTCAGAATGATCTGTGAAGCAGTGAGACTTCTCCGAGGGCTGATCGACTGTTACCGCTCGTCTCCCAACACCTACCGTCCAGCAGCTCCAGCGTCACAGTGGGCTCCACGTACTCCCACCAGTGCTTGCTGTCTGTGGAGACTGGGATCTCCCAGTTGGACCATTTGCAGGCCAGATGGATGCACACGCAGGCGACGATGGGCGGGCTGTACTGCAGGCAGAAGGTGGTCAGGTGCAGACTACACACCACATCGGGGTCCCAGGGTGGGGGGGGGGGGGGGGTCGCATCACACACAGAACACAAGAAGACAAAAGGAGACATCATCAGTGGTGGACCAGGGACACATAGATAGGACTTTCGCATATACATTATCGATACCAATGTTCAGCCCTCCTTAACAAATTACAGGCCCTTAGAGAAGAGGTTCCCAGAGAACCGAGGTCCTACCTGTTAGTGGCCATAAAGTAGGAGGTCTGGGCAAGGTCCTTACTCGCTGGAATGATAAAACCAGAGAGGCATGCTGACATATTCAAACGGATTAGTCTTTCATTTCAGTGAGGGGAATGTCATCTTGCGTATGTTGATGCTTACCTCTAACGAGCTGAGTACACTTGACAACGTGCGTATGAGGGTGATCAATGGTGATCTCAAAAGCTGAAAGCAAGGAAAGACAAAAAAAAAGCATCTGATCAATACAGGTTCCCAGACGCTCTAGACACTTTTGCTGTGTAAGACCCGATTGACTGCTGCGTGTTAAATGGAAAAATAAAACGGCATGATCTCCTCAGGTGGTGACCTGGCCAGAAATATGAAGCGTCAGCATGGACTTTGTGTGTTACGGTTTGGCATTTAATTGTTTATCCCCATTGTTGGACCTAGGGTTGCATCAACTGAATCTGGTAGAGATGTGAAAGCACTTTTACAAATCATATAAATATGTTAAATGAATATAGACAAACATGATCTGCCCGGCCTCTGTCTATTGGGAAGAATACAGAAAGGTTAACACTAGAAGTAGTAAAGACCGTTACCAAGATGAAGCATGTTATCACTGCGTACAAAAAAAACTGTTTAAAAACCACTCAATTTATAAATATATGGATGGGCATTTATATATTTCTCAGATCAGTGAGCTGCAAGATTCAGTCTTTGATAACATCGTCTGCCCTTTATTGAACATTTCGACAGAGTAATATGGAGCTCAGCCAACCAGTACTTTGAGCTACTCACTGCAGTGCCCATTACTTGCCTCTGCTAAAAATAAAAGAAAAAAGCTTTAATGGAAACTAGGTATCAAAGTAGTCCTAGCAAGACATTGCTTCAATGCACAGGTAAACGTAATCTTCTTTACCAATTCCATGGTTGGAAAAGGTTCACCGTTTTGAAGACGGTACTTATTTTTGAAGAATTGTAAAGCAAGCTTTACAATTCATTATGCCTACACAAAGTTGAAACAAGCATTGATAGATTTTTGAGTGCCTTTCTATTACTAAACAAATGATGCCCATTCCTATATAAAAACACCAATAAAAAAAATATATAAATGCCAATACAGAAGTTTATAAAAGGACATAATAGTAGCATAGGTAAAGGGTGGGATGACTGAACAGACATCTCGTACTCATGAGTACATGAATGGTCTTTCCAGTGCTGGCAACTGTCTGCATGTTAATGTTCTGTGAACGAGATCATATGTATTATTTCAGCCCTTTAAGCACATCTCTAGCTTTTGGGAGAGGGGTTATCAGGGGACCCAAGTCTTCAATCCCAACTTACCCAAGGTCTGGAGTATAATGCTCTCCAGAATGACCAGGTCTTGGGCTTGTTGCAGGTAAGCCTGAGGTTAGAGGACAGGCAGGTTACTTACTGGGAGCCACTCTCTTAACTCGCTCTCGCCTCATCTCTCATCCGGCATCCTGCTTAACAGTGCTACCCTTTATGGGAGCAATGGGCTGAAAACATTCAGTATCCCCATTGTTTAAAATAGCAAATCAGTCACACAAACAAGCAGACTCCCCCAAAATGTCTGTGAAGGTTAGAGTAAGGAACAGGAAATGCGAAAAGCCAAAACAAGCAAAAATTGGCATGATATTACATATCATCCATTCTAGAAAGAGAAAAGTTATGGTGAGTATTGTGGTATAAATTTAAGATCCAATTAAAGCCAAAAGCTCTAAATACAGATCCAACCGTTGGCCATCAGATTGTGCCATCATTAAGTCTATCGCTGAACGCTCCGCTTCGCGCTTCCTCCAAAGTAATTTCTTGAAGGAAAAAGAACCCATTTCCTGTTCTGTACTTTCAAATACTTACGTCACTGCGTACGTCTGGTGATGGATCCTGGGGGTTCAGGCAGGCATGCGTCACCTTGATAACATGCTCCAATTTTCGGGGCTGCTCTTCCACCTTGGCAGCCAGGAACAGTGTGGCTGGAGCTATGACCTGATGGCCAAGTGAAACGGTAGGAAATTACAAGGTACAATCAAACATCTGCTTAAAGGGAGTACAGGTCATGCAGTAAACACCGAAAAGATGAAATAAACAATATCTATAACTTTACTTACATTTCTGTGAAATCTGGTGAAAGACTGCACCATGTAGAATCGGTGCATGTACACAATGGCAGTATTTATAGTAAGCTGTGAGCTGTCAACATTTTATTAAGGGCAATAGATGCACGTTTATGATTCTGTTTAATTCGCATGATCGGCCACATATAAGCAAGCAAGAATAATGACTTGTTTACAATGTTACGGATGTCTACAATTAATGACACTTTAACCACGCTTGTAAACAACATGATATCCGTGCACATACAGCCCAAGCCAGGCTGCAGAACCAGCTTCCCAAGGTTGTTTATGTGGACTTTAAATAGTATTGTAACTCACTCAACACTTAATTTGTCCAAGAGCAACATAAAACTGCTGCTGTTGTTGTTTGCAGTCATACAAGTTCAGTAGTTTGACATTGCTTTTGCGACAGGAAACAAGGAGGTACCACTGAGGTCCCACGGAGGTCTTTAAGACCCGCCTTGAACGGAGGCCCTGGACTCCATTAGGTGAGCTGAGGGCCTCTCGGTTTAGCTTGCTAACCTGGAGCAACACACAACCTCCCCAGCCTCACTTTGACCCATCATACACCATCAACCGTCCGTCTGATAGTTATCTAACCGCACCCAGCGCCGACTTTAACCCCACATTAGCGGTACCTCCACCCAGACCGGTCTCTCGGCAGGCTAACGGGCTAGCCGCTCTCCTCTGGACAAAAGATACACGTTGAGCCTCTGTCCCATGTCCTGCAGAAGGTTCGCGGCCTGTTGTCTGTAGGACAGCTCCTTGTCACAGTCCAGGCCTGCTCGCCGAGAGGGGCTGTTTTCGATCTGTTGCCGGGTGAAGTACCATTTGTTATTGTTGCTTGCAGGAGGAGATGGAAACGAAGCCGCCATTACTGAGGAGAACGATGTTTTAAAACGGGCTGCGTCACAGGAACCTACGTCAGAGCCTGGTCTATATAAGGATCCTGCGCTTCAATCCCCCGCCGCAGGCGGCCACCCCTTTTCTTTTTAATCAGAATCAGAATACTTTTATTACATCTTATACAAGTAAAAATATAAATATGTAACAGCATAGATCACAATAATAAGTAAAGTAAGTAATACAAATAGAAACTAAAACAGTGGTAATAAATAATGATAAGTTATGAGTAGTAAAGTGTAAACTGTTGTGTAAATTGTTCTAGTGGTAGTTGTACCAGCCACGGTTGATTCTAGTGCAAAAATGCTGTGCAAATTACAGAAGAATATGTATTTTTAGAATCTGTTGTGTGCGTGGGGTTGGTTGATTCCAAGCCTTACTGCTTGGGGGGAATATCTGTTGGTCATCCTCTGGGTATCCTCTCCCGCTTCAACTACATCAGCACGTCTGCCATGGGGTCCGAAGGTCCAACATTATTTATTTAGCAAGCCCTTCACCTTTACTACTTGTCCTTTGAATGTATTAATTGAGGTCTCCATTAACATACAAACACTCAATATTGACAAGTTATATTTTCTGTAACCTACCCCTATTGGTTGATGAATAATTCTTAAATTATGGATGCAAATCCATGATTGGAAATATGAAACAACTCATTAGGAAGGTAATGGTGTGCAAAAGTTTGACTGCTTAGTTTGGCCAGTCAAGGAAATATAGGCCACTGGGCTCCAACAAACTCTGCAAGGACATTAGGAATTTCCACCAAGAGGCATATATCCAAAAATTGAGAACAATTTATTTAAGATCACAAAATGTTACAAAAAAATGACACAATATGAAGCAGTTAGAATCCATTAAATTCTTAAGTAATAAAACAAAATTATGATCCACAACCAGTTATTTACACTTTTCCGAATCTTTCAGCACGCTTCATTTTCTTTGCCTGAAAAACAAAAACAATCAGCATAAATGATTGTGCTCAAAAGGGGTCCAAACAAAGGGTCCCATTAAAGAGAGATGGTTGATGGAAGTCCACCCAGGAGAACAGGCTACCTCTACTTCTGCGCCTCCCGCTGAAGACGCAGCTGTCTGAGCTCCAAACCGCTCCTTCCTCTTCTTCAGTTTCTCATCTTCCTCCACCTTCATTAAACAAGACAACCGTTTAGTAACAAAACAGGACTACGCTGGAGGCCTCAGGTGACGGTAAGACAAATTCATCAGATACGGTCCAATGGTCACCTTTTGAGAGATGGAAGAGACGTTCATGCCAAACCGCTCGGCTCTCTTCTTCAGCTGGTCCACACTCACCTTCACGTCAAACACAACACTTCGTTATTCATAAAAGCTTCATTGAAAGAATCAAAGGGTTCAAAAACATCAAATTGTTCTAGTCGGATGAAAATACTCACGGCTGCTTTGCCACTGGCCACCACACCTGAAAAAACACAGGTTTGAGTTGGATACTGCATTATATTTATAGATACACACATGCATACATATATATATATATATATATACACCATTTGACAGCGTTCTGAAGGGCACACAGAGCGTGTATCTGCTCACCTGGAGAGGGGCTTGGAGCGGTTGCAGGCAGGCCAAACCTGAACACAACATTCATCATTAGATTCAGAACCTTCACATTCAGATCCCCAAGGGAGAATAACATGGCGGAGAGACTTACCTCGCAGCTCGTACAGCCTTCTTGCTCTCTGCTGTGGCTGGTATATTAAAACGCTCTGCCCGTTTCAGCATTCGCTGATGAAATAAAACAGTTTAGTATCAATATGGGTTAAGCAATTGAGTCTCGTATTACTACCCGTCTTTTCGATTTGTTAGTAGTACCTGTTTTTACGTTACCAAATGACATTAAACACATAAATTGAGGAAACAACTGATTTAAAATTTCACGGCATACAAGCAATTGCTTTGAAAGGGTTTTCCTTCTGAAAAATATACACATAAAAGTAAGACCACCTGAATCGGGTCATTGCGGCTGTGCCCTTAAATGGTATTCGTGGGATCATCGTTCTGAGAGCGGAGCTTTATTTGAATCCCAAACCACTGAATAATGCTATTGACCCGGCAGAATGGAGGACCTAGAGCCGGCTCCCGCCCAGCTGTAGGAGGGGGGCACTGGGGAAACATGGAGGACATTTAAAATCACCACATACCTCAGTGGAGGAGGCGGGGGGGACTATCTTCACCACTTTGGCCTCAGCCGGACTAGAATGAAATCAGGAACAAAACAGAGTCAGAATGGGCTTTAGAGGAACTTGTTGGTCCACTAAAGTAGAGGGGCTCAGGGCTGTACAGCACTTCAATCACACCGGCTTCTCCCCTGAAGCTTTCTCTAACTGATGAGGCTCGTCCATCAGGTTCTGTAGTGTTGTGTCCATGACGCAACACTCAGTTATGTTGCCTCTTTAGGTTTATATTACAGCCTACCATCAAATCGGTTAACACACACAACAATCTCCCGATGAAGGACGTTCATTCCCCTCTTTTTGAGAGCCGATTTCTTTCCGAGTAGTGCTGATCACACACATGACAAGTGTAAACAGTTTCACACGATGTTAACAACACATCCTTGATATTAGGGAAATAATCTGGCATTCAATATCGATATCAGCAGCCTAACTGTAGGAAATAAAGTCTGATGTTGGTACACCGAGACTAAAGGTACGGCCACACCAACCGCGTTGCTCGCGTTAGGGGCGTTGAAAATCGGCATTTTTGCATAGGGAACCATTGGTCTAGGCGCGGTACACGCGTTGAAGCGTTGAAGCGTTGCGTTGGGGGCGTTAGGCGCGGCAGTTGCACGTAATTACGCACGTAAACGCAGTAACGCGCCCAACGCCCGGAGTTCAGAAAATTGAACTTTCAACGCTCCAACGCGTGACGCTTAGCCGCGGTAGCCAATCAGCGTGGAGCTTGACCCGACGTCACTGGCAGAGAGTAGTGAGCTTGCACAGAAGCATACGGCCGACATCTTTCTTTATTCTGGGTGGAAATAGTAACATAGTTACGCCATTAAATGCGTTTATGGAAACATTTCTAGCGAGAAATGTGCATTTTACTTTCATAATGTTCGCTCGGTGAATGTGAAGGATGTTTGGTTTGATAGTTATGACGAAGAGGGAACGCTCCGTTCACTTGCATGGACTTGGACTCATCTAGCTGCGTTGGCGCGTTGACGCGTTGGAAGCGTTGAACCACCACACACTGGTCAAGCGTCAGGTTAGGCGCGGTACTCGCGTTGTCCAACGCGAGTAACGCGGTTGGTGTGGCCGCACCATAACATGGGTGAAATCCATCCTATTTCAACAAGCTTTTGTTTTTGCAAGAGAATATTGTCAAACATCCCCGTGGTGCGCTTCTACTAAACCTTCATTACCCTTTTAATTAGGCCTCTTATAGGTATAGGAGGGATAATAAAGAATCAAGCTGTTGAGAACTCTATTCCTTATGCATCTCATCCTGTTTGTTTCGGTCTACATTACTACAGTTAGAGAAACAACTTCTGGCTCCGAACAGAAGCAGGGCTGAGGTCAGCGCAGCCCGCTCTGAGGGAGGGGGGGGAATCCCTTTGGCCCGACCTCAGAGAGGGTCCATCTCTGTCGCGGTATTGCGCGGCATGCTTAAACTTGTAGTGGAAATGCTAATCAGAGCGGTTCGGTAGGGCAAAAGAATGCCAACGGAAAAAACGTCATTACGTTCACTGTAAGCAGTTCAGGTCATGTACTCACTCCTCACAAGCAGCAGACTCAGTATCCTTGTTCGTGTTTCCATTAGTGGCATTGTCCTCTTTAACAAAGTCCTATTTGAAAGACAAGACAACTTAAATCGTTTTTTAAACATTATTCCACAACAGGAATCATAGCGTTTTGTCAAATAGACTAAACGCCCCGGACACATACAAACTCTTTGCACTGCGAGTTCTGCACCTCTGGTTATTTTACAACCCCTTACCTCAGTATCCTCTGCCAAAACGTCATCCACATTCACATCCAAGTCTTCCTCTGGATGGGGAGAAAGGGAGGGAAATAAAGCATGCGGTCAATTGCATTCCCACAACAAGATGAACGGCATACCGGGGGTGTCATGCTTTAGACATACCATGCTCCTCAAGATAGGTTTGCAGCCGGGCAATGAGGTCCCCTTTGTTACCTTTGGTCTCCAGAGCCCTTGCCTCGCACTCCTGCCTCAGCTCCGCCAGCTGAAGGAGAGCAGGAACCTTATGGTGGATCACTAATGGTTTATGCTTTATGTTTCACATACACACAGGCCACGTTGTAACTCAGCCCGTTTACTTAGAAGAGACCCGAACCGATCTGTGTGTGGAGTGAATACGTACGGTTAAACCATGTTCTAATGTTTTGTGAGCTGAAATAAAGGAAGATGTGTTGTGCACATCAGTTTAAACTATGTTATTATGTTTTGGGTGGCTGAAATAAATGAAGAGGTGTTGAGTGCATCCATTTAAACCATGGTCATGGGTTTTGGTGGCTGAGCTATAGTAAGATGTTTAAACTATGTTCTTGTGTTTTTGGGGCTGAAATAAAAAGGAAGATGACGCTGGGATGTGAAACGCAGAAGCATGTTGGCGCGCAGATATGCCGCCATGGTTTCAAGGGAAACGCTTTAATGGTGGTAGACCGTTCTTGTGAATTAATAGATTGGTATCTGTCCTTGTAATCCACTATATGCAACACATAGCTCCTAAGTAGCCTCAGGAGAACCGGTTCAGAGCTAGCCGCGCTAGCTGAGAGGAAGCAGGGAGGAGCACGCCTGATAAGTTGCACTTCGTTCATCACATTCTGCTTCTCCACTACTGATGCTACATGTGCAGTAGCTAGATATAGCCGAACCACCAGCTCCCACCTAGACAAAACCATGTAGGAGTAAGAAAATAGATATAAGGAAATTACTAACCTTCAGCTTTTGTAGCTCTATTACTTCGGCCATCTTTCTTTGTTGATGGAATCACGTCTTCCAATCAAAATGGAGCTGGTCTCCTTCTCAAGCCGCCGTCATGTGGCTCCACAGCGCCCTCTACAGCGCCCCTACAGCTCTCCTACAGTGCCCCCTAGCGGCCCAGAGGCTCAACACTCCTATATAGCGCCCCATGGCGGCTCAGAGGCTCAACCCTCCAGTGCCCTTGTATCAGTCATCCCTATTTATGTTGATACAAAATATGTTTATGCATAACATTACTATCAAAGAAGAGTTATAATTACACGACTATCATCGAAATAGACTCATAATAACATAAATATCATAGAACTAGAGTCTAAATAACATAACTATCATAGAACTAGAGTCATAATGTCATAACTATCGCCGTCTAGGCTTTGCCTGGCCCCTATCGGCTAATTTGAAGCTTGGAGGCGGAACCTCCAATGGCTCAGGGACCTGAGTCACATTTGACCTAAGTCACCAAGAACCCTGTCACAAAGACCTAAAGGTGCGGCCACACCAGACGCGTATCTCGCGTACTTCGCGTCTCAAATCGCCATTTTCTCCATAGGGAACCATTGGTTTAATACGCGTATTACGCGTATTACGCGTATTAAGCGTATAAGCAACATTGTACGCGCGTATAGCGCGTATGTGGCGCGTATATTTACGCGCAATACGCGCTATACGCGCGTATATCGCGTATATCGCGTACATTTCAAGAGTTCAAAAAATTGAACTTTTTACGCGAAGTACGCGAGATACGCGTCTGACGATTGCCGCCTTGCCCAATCAGCGTTGAGCTTGACCCGACGTCACTGGCAGAGAGTAGTGAGCTTGGACAGAAGCATACGGCCGACATTTTTCTTTATTCTGTGTGGAAATAGTAACATAGTTACGCCATTAAATGCTTTTATGGAAACATTTCTAGCGAGAAATGTGCATTTTACTTTCATAATGTTCGCTCGGTGAATGTGAAGGATGTTTGGTTTGATAGTTATGACGAAGAGGGAACGCTCCGTTCACTTGCATGGACAGAGTCTCTGGTTACTAAGCAACCTCAACGTCTTGGCGGACTATATATCTGCTGATCAACACTACGAATGCTGGAAACACACCAGACACACCATGTGAAGTTATTTAACCCGATTATTGTTATTTATATCCGAGATTATTTAATCTAACCCGATCTAAACTCTATCACCCAAACACGGCGGCGTTTGGGTTTCCTACCTCGGACTCCAGCGCAGCTTATCCTGGGGCAACACACACACACACACACACACACCCAAGTGTTGGAGCCTTTACCGTGGGGAGCCTCATCCTGGGGCAAGACACACACACACACACAGCCACGGCCGACAACTTTCTTTATTCTGGGTGGAAATAGTAACATAACATAACATTTGGTTTGATAGTTATGACGAAGAGGGAACGCTCCGTTCACTTGCATGGACATTGGACTCATCTAGGCGAGTGACGTATGCGCGTATGGCGCGTATTGCGCGTATGTGACCATTTTTGACACAAAATGGTCAAGCAACATTTTACGCGCGTATCTCGCGTAAAAAGTACGCGAGATACGCGTCTGGTGTGGCCGCACCTTTAGTCACATAAACCTGAGTCACAAAGACCTAAGTCACTCATGCCGCTTTCACACCAAAAAGAACCGAGAGCCAGTTCCGGGCTGGTGCTAGGGCCAGTTCCAAACTGGTTCCAGCCTTACCCCAGTTAAGAACCGGTTGGTTTCACACCGGCCAGAGCCAGCCATAGAGCCGGCGTGAGCAACGTCATGACGTCACTACAAACGTCTCCGCTAGTGAGCTTGGACAGAAGCATACGGCCGACATCTTTCTTTATTCTGGGTGGAAATAGTAACATAGTTACGCCATTAAATGCGTTTATGGAAACATTTTTAGCGAGAAATGTGCATTTTACTTTCATAATGTTCGCTCGGTGAATGTGAAGGATGTTTGGTTTGATAGTTATGACGAAGAGGGAACGCTCCGTTCACTTGCATGGACACGGACTCATCTAGCTGCGTTGGCGCGTTGACGCGTTGAACCACCACTACAATGATCAAGCGTCAGGTTAGGCGCGCAGAAGAACCCTCGCGCCAGTTTCAAACACAACAACAACAATTTCGTCTTCGATTCAATCCGTGTATGGTTCGTTCTTTGAATATTCCGATTTAAAACAAAATCAGAAAAAACAAAAAAGAACCATACACGGATTCACGTCCATTGTTTACTTCGGTGTTTTAAAAAATGCCGGTCTTCGTTGGTCTTCCTGTTTATGAAGGTTCGGATAACTCCGCCCCCTGCCCTCGGCGTAAAAGCGGTTCTAGTTCTAGCCCAGCTCTAAAGTGGGGCCAGAGTTGAACCGGTTTTTAGGGGCCGGACCCGGTTCTTTGGCGGTGTGAAACCAAAGCCCTGGCCCTAGCTCCGAACTGGCCCGGAACCGGCCCCGATTTTGCGGCGGTGTGAAAGGGGCATAAGACCCCAGTCACAAAGACCTGAGTCACAAAGATCTGAGTCACAAAGACCTAAGTAACTAAGACCCCAGTCACAAAGACCTAAATCACTAAGACCCCAGTCACAAAGACCTAAGTCTCAAAGACCTGAGTCACAAAGACCAAAGTCACTAAGACCCCAGTCATAAAGACCTGAGTCTCAGGGCACATCAGACTCAGTAAGCCAGGGATGTGCAACAGCTAAATAAAACGAGATTATCCTGAGAATAGAAAAGCGTTGAGTCTCACTTCTGACTTATCCCGTATCAAGAAGTCCCCTCTAACGTCCGCTCCCAGAGGCATTGGAGTGACCCTCTGGCAGCCGTAACAATGAGCAGGGCAGCTAATCGCCTCACAAAACAATGAGGACGCTCTGGTTTGAACACAACGAATTTGCAAAGCTGGAGACAAACTAATGCGACAATGGACTAAAGGTTCACACAACAAATCAAATGCACACATAACCTTCTCAATCAACGCAAAGCGTATAAGAGACAAGGGTAACAACCATTATAAATGTGGAGGACAGGATATTAAAAGTGCTAATTAAAATCTGTAACCCGTAGAGTGGGGGTACAGCGGGGGTACAGCGGGGGTACAGTGGGGGTACAGCGGGGGTAGAGCGGGGGTACAGTGGGGGTACAGTGGGGGTACAGCGGGGGTACAGCGGGGGTACAGCGGGGGTAGAGCAGCGGAGGAGACGGGGTACAGCGGGGGTAGAGCAGCGGAGGAGACGGGGTACAGCGGGGGTACAGCGCGGGTACAGCGGGGGTACAGCGGGGGTACAGCGGGGGTACAGCGGGGATACAGCGGGTGTAAACTGGTAGAAGACAATGGTTCAGGCAATTGTTGTTTTTGAGAAGGAAAAGATGCATTGATTTTGGAAGCAGCAGGAAGGAGATATTCCACAGAGTGGGACACTTCAGGGATGTTACTGAAACTGATCATTGATCATAATTGTAGCATTACTCTTAGAGTGTTAAGAAGAGTTGCATTCATAAATGAATAGCAATGACAAGTATATGATTTGAATGCTTCCTTTTGTATAGTGCAGGCACATCAGGTCCAAAGAGACTTCAAGAGGAAAGATGACACTCTGTATCAGACACTGGTAGAAGTTTAGTGCCAGAAATATCTATAATCAGTAGGATCCTCGTTGTTGTGAAGCTTTCCAAATGCATAAAAATAAAGATGCAAAGGCTCGAAATCTCCCCGGATCTCATTCAAATCACAGCATTCATTAGCTGTGATTAGAAATACAACTGGATTTCCAAGCATGTTGCAAACTGACTACATTTGGAAAGGAATAAAAGGAGAGCTAACCAGGGCCAGACCCTTAAAGGAAGCCAAACCAATGTGTGCTAACAAGGTGAAATGCTATAGCAAGTTAAATTGGGTATTGTGTTAGATGTTAGACATTATATTGCTGTGTTTTTGTTAGAAAAAGGGATTCCCTTTTAAAGAAATGTAAGGCAATGTGTTGGTAAACTCTTTGATTGATTGATTGATGTTGATTCACTTATTAATAAAGATAATTATGTATCCTTGCTCAATCTGTCGGAGAGAGAACAACAACAGTTTTACAAAAACGTACCTTCCAGCTGATGAAGGAGGCAAGGACGATCCTTTGATATGAGATGTAATTTGTGTATGAAATATTTTCGTAAATTCAATTTGAGATAATTGCTTTAAAGTAAATGTTAACATTTTTATTTCACAGTTTGCCTTTAGATTATGCATACAAAGTAGCATTGAATAAACTGAGGTAATTTCCAACCTAAATAACAGAATAGGTTGTTTGCATAGGTCTTCAAAAACCATCCGTATGAACGTTTGCTGTTCCCCCTATCCAGTGTTCGAAGAGACAGCAATACGGCCTGCATGTCGAGGTTCTGTCTGCCAGAACTCAGTGGTTGCATGCTTTTATTTTCAGTGGAAAATGCAACATTTGAAGTTTGTCATTAAAATGCTCTTTGACAACATATCAAGAGATAAATGTGCATTTGATTTCATAATTAATGTATATGAGGTTTAGTTATTTAGTTAATGTGACGGTGATAGACGCTGCTATCCTGAACCACGCAGCTCCATGCTGTTTGAATCCTTGTTTTTACATTGTGTAAGGTTGGTCATGTGAGGTGCTATGTTTTGTGTTATTTTATGTAACTGATGTTCTTTCAATAAAAACGTAGATCTTCAACAGATGTTTTTATTTTATTTTAAATACATTTTGTTAAACAGGATAATCAGGAACAATATGATCATAAGATTATAAATGTGGTGGCTCCAGCCCTACAGGAAGTATCTCACAGACCATGAGAAAATGGCAGAAAACACTATGACATACGACATACACTCCACTGATCCAACACACATATCTGAGAATCTTAATCTCAACAAACAGTAAGTTATGAGCAATATAAGTTAAGTTGTGCATTTCAATGCACTATATATTTTTTATAACTCCCTGCAGGCCCCTTATGACCTTTTGACCCCATACATGAAAGACATGTCCGCAGGCAATCTGTCTTTAAATGCCTTAAGGCACAAGTTCCTATCACCATCCCACTGGAAGTGGGGAACTTGAAATCAACGCCGTTGTATGCCAATTCACTCTGAGGTCGAAGGTCATGCCCCTTTTGGTGCCCTTTCAAGATGGGTAGAGATGTTCTCATCCAGCTCATGGATCAATCCATCGCAAACAAGTGTCCAGGTGTTTCTCATAGAGCTCATGGATCAATCCATAGCATACAAGTGTCCAAGTGGTTCTTATCAAGCTCAAAGTGCAGCCACAGGGGCTTCTCTACTTTTATCCTTTTTATTGAGAGTGAGTAACACAGGAAGGCATGGTAGATAGAGCGGAGGACATGCAGCAAACAACCACGGGCAGGAATCATACCCCGGTCGCTGCGTTAAGGACTGGGCCTTAATGGTTTGCACCGCGGCGCCTCAAACACATTCTTTTAATCTCAGTAAGGTCGAGTTTAGTTCAAAAGACAGATGGGAAACCTACCTTTGGCAGTTTGGACGGCAACTGCATGGCCAATACCATTTAGTCTCCATGTTCATCTGTGGTCAATGTGATGTGGGGACAACTGAGGGGTTGAATGAACGACAAAAATAAGAAATTGAGTTTCCACAACTCGAAAACATTTGCACCTCTTTAGTTTACGATTCTCTAAGAAGTGTACATTGAACATTTTAATTGTAACAGACAAACTAGTGAGACCATTGTACATTTTCTGCAAGTCTTGAGTCAATAGCCACCTGAATCTGAGGCCGTATACAGAGAGAATTATAGCCTTCCTCTGTCTGTTTCTATGTTCCTGCAAGAACACAATTTTCAACGAATCAAACAAAGATATACATCAGACTGTCACGCTGCCGAAGCATCTCTTTCTCTAAAGTCTTTGTTGTGAATGGGATTTAGATTACATTGACAATCTTTGAGATAGCCAGTGTTGAAGTTGACGTCTTCCCGATCATTCAGCTTGACGCAAGGCAACGAATCAGAAACAGAACAATTTAACATAGCTATCAATTTCCTGGAGATGCACAAGGAATTGTTTCATGGTCAATCAAAGACAGTGGGCAGCTTTAATGAGGATTGCAAAAACTCAAAAGCCGCTATAATGCTACCTCTTGCTACAATGCTACCTCTAGCTACAATGCTACCTCTAGCTACAATGCTACCCCTGGCTACAATGCAACCTCTATCTACAATGCTACCTCTTGCTGCAATGCTACCCCTGGCTACAATGCTACCTCTATCTACAATGCTACCTCTTGCTACAATGCTACCTCTAGCTACAATGCTACCCCTGGCTACAATGCTACCTCTATCTACAATGCTACCTCTTGCTACAATGCTACCCCTGGCTACAATGCTACCTCTATCTACAATGCTAACTCTTGCTACAATGCTACCCCTGGCTACAATGCTACCTCTAGCTAACCTGCTACCTCTTGCTACAATGCAACCTCTAGCTACAATGCTACCCCTGGCTACAATGCTACCTCTATCTACAATGCTAACTCTAGCTACAATGCTACCTCTACCTACAATGCTACCTCTACCTACAATGCTACCTCTAGCTATAATGCTACCTCTAGCGACAATGCTACCCCTGGCTACAATGCTCCCTCAAGCTATAATGCTTCCTCTTGCTACAATGCTATCTCTATCTACAATGCTACCTCTAGCTACACTGCTACCTCTTGCTACAATGCTACCTCTAGCAACAAAGCGACCTTGCTACAATGCTACCCCTGGCTACAATGCTACCTCTATCTACAATGCTAACTCTAGCTACAATACTACCTCTACCTACAATGCTACATCTAGATGCAATGCTACCTCTACCTACAATGTTACTCACCTGGTATTGAGACTTTAAATGACAATTGCGTCATTAATTAATTTACAGCACCATTCTAGCCTCCTGAGATTTATATAAATATTTAGGATTTGTAAGTATTAACTCAATGTGTAGGTGAAATGTGTGGAACATGGATGTAGCAAAGGAAAAGTGAAACAGTTTACGATTTGAAATTCATTGTTAGAGACGAAAAAATATGAATGAATGCAGCATTGTTAATAAGAACGTTAAGCAGTGCCGTTTGGCATAAAACATTAGGGTGAACACTTTACCACAGTGACTTTGTCGTTATGCAGCTAGTGGGACAAAGCCGGATGAATTAAGTGAGTCACAAGCACTTTAATAATCCTTATTAACATTGCATTCCTTCATATTTATTTTATAAGCAGTCTAACTTAGAAGTAAAGTGTGGCCTATTGTTATCGGGTAACACAGAAATGACCAATCCACAACCAATTCCTTCTAACATAAGTATCATTCCACTTCATCCCGTACTGATTCAGCAAGTTTTTATCCCATTCTTGCACTTCTGTAATATAATAAGACATAATTTGTTCTCATTTATGTTCGCTGATGATTAATTTCATGAAAGATAGTCATTTGTCCACTAACCCTTATCAACTCTAATTCTAGAGTTAATCCTGAGATACTTGGGACTAATTAGAAAGCTTGCTAAGCAGTCATGCGGCCCTGGAACAGATTTAGGAGCCCATAGAGAGAGGCTCTCATGCTAACCGTTAATGCTCTAGTTTTGCAAACAGCGATTTGAAGATTTATTTACTATCTACCAAGCCCTGGGTTTCCATGGAAATGCAAGAATTTCCTATTAGGAAGATTTCACCCCAGTTTATCCCAGAATACAGGAATACAAAATCTACTTACAGAATGCCCAAATGCATAATCATCTATCTATACATTTGTATGGATACAACAATGGAGTGATACAGTCTCAACTGATTTTAATATTGGCTAAACTAAACTCGTAACACAGTGTACTTATATGCAGATTTGGGACAGTTTTTAATATTGACTAAACCCAACTCGTAACAGTGTTCTTCTAACTGATTTCAATATTGACTGAATTCAACTCCTAACACAGTATACTTATATGCAGATTTGGGATTCTCTGGAAGCAGCTAACGCTTGTTACATGCAAGAGTTTATGCTTCTTATGTGATTATGTGGCGCTTGTCGTGAGACCGATGCATTCTGGGATGTTTAACTTTACTGCATGCATAAATCAATTGGGCCAAATGCCCTCGCCCCTATAGGAGGATGGGCTATGGTCCCTCAGAGGCAGCACGCCGGGGATTGGGCTTCTGGGTTCTGAGAGGTGGTGAGCATTTATAAAGCGGAGGTCTCCGGCACAGTGCAGGCGTATTTCATGAGGACGGGAGGACCATGCAGACGTCTCTAGTGTTGTTGGTGCTGCTGGCCGTGGCCTCCACCACTGTGGCAAGTAAGTATGGATAATAACTGCTTCTGCACGTTTTTTTTTACAAAAGATGTACAAATATGGGTTTTAATGTATGCTTTTGAAGTCTTGGCTTTTGTTGCTGCATCACTATAATGGAATATGAGTTTTAATGTATGCTTTGGAAGTCTTGGCTTTTCTTGTTGCATCACTATGATGGAATATGTGTAACATGTTCCTCATACATTATAACGGGATTGTTTGTGTCCTTAATCCGAAATTGCACAATATGTTCTACTTCAAATGTATATTTTTCGTCTAAATATATTTCTGTGACGTATCTACGCCTAAATGAAATGTAGTTGAGCATTAAAGTTAAGTATATAAAGTATTCATTTGAGATGATTGGGATCTCTTTATAAATGAATGTACCGTTCCCCTGACATTGATGGTCAACCAAGCATGATCTTGAAAGGCATACCGACCATCTGACCCCTGGGTGGTGAAGTGATGACTCTTATCTCAATCATATGATCCTAGTTCACATGGGAACAAATCCCAGACATGAGCCCCTGTGTTTCCCCCTCCTTTCCCAAGCCATGAAGATATCATGTTCATCTGCTTTATTTCAAAATCCTAATTTAAACCAAACTACGACATGCTTTTAGTTGTCCTTTTAGAGCCAACAAATAATCCTTAATAGATATTGAACTTCAAAGCCAAGAGTAAGGTTACAATCGAGAAGGGATTCTAGATGTACTGGGACATCCCTTTTAATGGTTTCTTTCGTAATGCTGTTTCTGTTCACCAGAATAACCCCTTCCTCTTCCCCAGAAAACACACACAATGTCTGCCTCAGAGGAGGTCACCTGAAAGAGCTTACAGGATCACAGTCCGAACGACACTTAGAAGCTTTCTGGGTCAACAGCATTCAAGGCTGTGGAATTCTTAAATATCCGTTCTTAACAATAGACTCAACTAGCAGACCATCTACCCTTGAATCGAGCAAGACACCAGGATGTGCAACGTGTGGATAGAATCTATCTATATATGAGATCAGATCTCAATCTCAATAAATATCATTCTATTTACTTATGAAACATTTAATTATCACAGAGCCCAGAAATCGCTTCACAAGATACCCATCATGGAACAGTAAGATGTACCCTATCTGGAAGGACTCGGACGCTCGCTACAAAGACTCTTGGAAAGGTACCAATGGAAAGATTGTAAATCCAACTGCTACATGTTCACCTATTCATCTTTCAAATGGACGAATGCATGAGACATGTGGTTTCATATTTTCCATATCGCATTTCATTTTATGCATTTTATGAAAACAAGCAGTAATATACTTAACTTGCATATGTTCATGATTGATTTTGACTGTTGGACAGGTGGAAAAGTGACATTCAACGTGGGAAACGATGCTCCTACTCTGACTGGAGCCAAAGTCACCTTCACCATTGACCTAGAGTACCCACACAACCAAAAGCTTCAACCCAACGGAGAGGTGGTCTGGGCTGAGGACTTTATACTGAATGGTACACGCTACTCACACGTACACAGACACCACTCACACTATACCCATACACATGCACACACACACACACACACACACACACACACATACACACGCATAAGTGCACACGCAAACACGCAGACCAAGCGGCCATGCACACAGACACAGACACAAACACACACGCACACACACACACACACACACACACACACACACACACACACACACACACACACACACACACACACACACACACACACACACACACACACACACACACACACACACACACACACACTCTATCCAGTCCTAATATATTCAAAGCATTGCATTGTCTAACCAATGTTTTTTGCATTTATTGCAGGTACAAAGTACAGTGAATCGGAGCCCGTGTATCCGTCAGAGAACATTGAGGCAGAGGGGGTGTTCCCCGATGGAAAACCTTTCAACAACGACAAGAATCCCAGCTACGTGTTTGTGTGGAAGACATGGGGTAGGAGAGGCAATCCTCTTATTACTTTCAGAAACCATCCGAGCCTCCATGAAACTGAATGATGGTGACGTGATGGAGATTTATTATAACACGGCTGAGCAATATAACCCCCGATATGATCACCTGCTTCCCCTAGGCCTCTACGAACTACTATAACGCACTTCTACACACACACCTACACTACATTGTCACAATTGAATGATGATAATGATATCCCTGCAATAGTATGCAGGCTATTCATGTGTACACAAAGCAAACTTGTAAATGTTTCCAATGTTGTGCGTCTTCTCTCCGCTAGGTCAGTACTGGCAGGTGTCGGACGGCCCGTCCTCCTCCCTGACCATCGACACCGACGGCGTCCCCCTTGGCTCTTACACCGTGGACATCGTCATCTACCACTACCGCAGCAAGCAGAAGTTCATCCCTATGGGCTACGCCTCCACTCAGTTCTCCATCACTGGTAAGATAAGCTTTATGTAAAACATAGGGATCGTTTAAGTATTTATACTAGAAGCGCGGTTTCGTGGCTCAACCAATTAGTAAATTAAGAATGTAGGAAAACGGAGAGCCAACTCTGACTCCACACAGAGACTGTATGGGGAGGTCTAGATCTGGTTCTGCTCCCCCGGCTGTCCTTTCTCTGTAAAGGGGACACTTTAGTGGACGTGACCGGTTGCCCCCACTGTGTCCACATGTACGTCCCTCAGATCAGATCCCCTTCGCCGTCTCGCTGGACCAAGTGAACGACATCGTGGCCGGCGACCTGCGCTTCATCCAGAACCGGGCCATCGCCTTCACCATCGCCCTGCACGACCCCAGCCAGTACCTGCGCACCGCCGACACCACCTTCAACTGGGACTTTGGGGACCAGAGCGGGGCCCTGATCTCCAGAGAGCTGACAGTGACCCACACCTACATCCAGGCCGGCTCTTACAAGCCCCAGGTGGTGGTCCAGGCCGTCATCCCGGACAAGGCCTGTGACCCCCCAGTCGAACCCACTCAGCCCCCCCCGCCCCCCGCCGACCTGGGCACCACAGGTGAGGACTCATGATATTAACATGTACAGCATTACACCATGGTATTACTGTAACATGTATAGCATTACCCCATGCTATTAACATGTACCGCATTGCACAATGATATTAACATGTATAGCATTACACCATGCTATTAACAAATATCGCATTTCACCATGCTATTAACATGTACCGCATAACACAATTAACATTTATAGCATTACACCATGATATTAACATTAACAGCATTTCACCATGCTATTAACATGTATGTGTAGAGCTACTTATTGAGGATGCACAGTACGTATTTGGCACCAGATTTAGCAAAGAAATATCAAAATAGAAAAAAAAAAAAGAAAGAGAAAGAAAGAGATCAGAGAAAGTACGACTCTGACAGGTCACAGGTGAGGATGGTGATGTCTCCGTGGGGATCAGTGATCTTGTGTTCCGTGGTGATCAGTGATCTTGTGTTCTGTGGTGATCAGTGATCTTGTTCCCCACAGTGAGGGTGTCAGCGCTGGGCTCTGCTGTCCCTGTTCTGGGGTCCCCCAAGGCCCTCAACGTGAACGCTGCTCCCTCTGACACCGAGGGGGAGAGCCCCGAGGAGGAGGCCTCCACCAGCCTGCCCGCCGCCCGTTCAGCGCTCGCTGGGACCCCCAACGCCGTCTCCCACGACGCCGCTCGCCAGGCCCCGCCCGGACCTGCCGGCCGTGAGTACAGCTGGCGGTGTGCGTCGTGGGTGGAGGTCCCGGGTTTGGGTTCTGATTGACCGTGGATGACAGATCCGCTCCCCTGGCTCTCCACACCAGGTGCTGGGAAGACTCTGACGGGCCAAGCCGTGGTGGCGGTGGTCTCTAAGCGAGCCGCTGGAGACAAGCCCTCTGAGGACGACGACTGTGTGATCTATCGCTACGGCTCCTTCTGCACTGGCATCCAGGTGATCGGTGAGTGACAGAATACTTTATTACATTCATCAGTAGCAGCAGAGAACCCGTTAAGGAGACACCACCATCCCTGTTATAACCTGTTCCTGCATCTTATTTTTTCTTTTTAGAGGGGATTGAGAAAGTCGATATAATGCATATGGACAATGCTTTGATGCCGACGACTGAGAAGCATGTCATAGATCTTACGGTGACCTGCCAGGGAAGGTGATTGCTCCTGCATAGCACTTTAAAACTTTAAATTAAACGTTTGATTAATTAATTACAGAAGCTACCTTTAAGAATGATACACATTGCATTCCTCTAATGGGGTTTTGTGAGTTGTGGTTCAGTCCTTTTCATACGTTGAATATGTTTTATAAACTGTGTCTCCAGCCTCCCCAAAGAGGTGTGTAGTGTGATCCTGGATGCAGAGTGCCTGAGACCCCTTCACACAGAGTGCAACATGGTGGAACCCACCAAGGAATGCCAGCTGGTGCTTCGTCACTTCTTCAATAACTCGGGGGTCTACTGCATTAACGTGTCCATGGCCAACGATGTCAGTCTGGCTGTGGCCAGCGCTAAAGTCAGCGTTCACATGGGTAGGAACTATGAACTGAGCAGCTTCATGGCCTGTGAAACCATGGCGATTACCAAACCGTTAAAAACACACGAGCACCAGCAGTGTTTGCAGCTTGCTTTGGACCAGGACATGGCTTTGTGTCTAAGACGTGAACGTATTGTGTGATGATCCTCAGACTCCAGCCTGTCCCCGACCGGCGCTGGAGCCTTGGTGCTGGGGGTCCTGGCCGTGGCGTTGGCCGTAGGAACAGCGGCATTCTCCTACAAGTGAGGAATCATCGTCTAAATGAGGAGCATTTGTGATGTTAAATGGAGAAGGCTGCATACACTTCCGTTCAAAGGTTTTTCTGGACATTTAGAAATGTCGTTATAATTGAAATTAAAAAAAAAGCACTGTTTTTTTCAACAAAGATAACATTAGATTAATGAGAAATACAGTCTTGATTGTTTATGTGGTAAATGACTATTCTAGCTGGAAACGCCATATATCTTATGGAATATCTAAATATTGTACAGAGGCCCATTTCCACTGACCTTCCCCCCTTCGTTCTAATGGTACATTGTTTAGCTAATCGTGTTAAAAGGCTAATGATTAGAAAACCCATGTGCAATTATGTTAGCAGCTGAAAACTGTTGAATAAGCAGCTGATCTTTTCATCCGGTCTCAACAGGCGTTTTAAGGTCTATCGTCCTCTGAAGGAGGACTTACTGCCGGCAGAGGCTCAGGGCAGCCTGGCCCCAGCCTGCTCTGGAACAACGATGTTCCAGAACTATCTGCACCGCCAGGGAGCCGTCGACCACTGTCCTCTACTGCAGGACAGGCTGGTGTGATAGCCAACATCTGAGGCTAATGCTACGTTACACAAAACAACATCTGATTTCATCACATTAGCAACACAAAATGTCTTTTTATACATTTTTCTACGTACCCATGTGAACCATTTTTAAACTAAAGTCACCTTGATATTAAATATAATTTGGTTCTCTGCTTAAATGTTTGCCGTAGTTGAAATTATGATTTCCTGTTTGCCCCAAAATTGAAATATTGCTGTTTTAGTTCCAATTTTAGGCAGGGGACAAGTTTTTCCAATAAATGTTTTCAAGCGTTTTCCTTTTTTTTATTCATGTGAGAAAGGATTGATGATGGGAGCTGACGGATTAGCTTGACAGATGTTTGCAGATGTCTCCCCATTGGAGCGAACATGAGATGGAGGGCAGGAAGCATTCAATGGATATAAATTTGTTAAGATATATGTTGCTGGTTTATGGTGGGACAAACCAAGGTTTGCTGATATGATGCTATCTAGCAAGGTTAATACGTTTTTGTTTTTTTTCAATGTTTGATAAATCCTTTAAAATATGGATAGATATAGATATATAGTTATGCATTTCAATTTATTTATTTGATGACAATAATTATTATTTAATTCTTCTGATATTTTACTTGAACATTTGGTTCCACACGTTGACATAAACTGTACTGCAGTTCTATTCTAACTGTACACCATTTCAATTCCAGCCCCCAAACCTAAGTTTCACATTTACTGTGTAATCCTTCCCTGTAGTCAATGAAAAAGTACACAAACGTCAATTTAAATCAACCTTTATTATGGATCAACAACCGGAAGTGCATGCAGCACTGTTTTCAGACC
Organism: Gadus chalcogrammus; assembly: GCF_026213295.1. Lineage (NCBI taxonomy): Eukaryota > Metazoa > Chordata > Actinopteri > Gadiformes > Gadidae > Gadus > Gadus chalcogrammus. The sequence continues at coordinate 6,288,980 of NC_079412.1, read as the reverse complement.
ATTTTTGTCTATTTTTAATACTCCTCTCCTTCCTCCTCTCCCTCACCCTCAACTGAATCAACTCCCACCTCCTCATAATCCTTCTCCAGGGCTGCCATGTCCTCCCTGGCCTCAGAAAACTCTCCCTCCTCCATACCCTCACCCACATACCAGTGCACAAAGGCCCGCTTGGCATACATCAGATCAAACTTGTGGTCAAGACGAGCCCAGGCCTCTGCGATGGCAGTGGTGTTGCTCAGCATACATACAGCCCTCTGGACCTTGGCCAGATCTCCACCAGGAACTACAGTGGGGGGCTGGTAGTTGATGCCAACCTTGAAACCAGTTGGGCACCAGTCTACGAACTGAATCGAGCGTTTGGTTTTAATGGAGGCAATGGCTGCATTGACATCTTTGGGCACCACATCACCACGGTACAAAAGGCAGCAGGCCATGTATTTGCCGTGGCGTGGGTCGCATTTCACCATCTGATTGGCCGGCTCAAAGCAGGCATTGGTGATTTCACCCACAGAGAGCTGCTCATGGTATGCCTTCTCAGCAGAGATGACCGGGGCATAGGTGGCCAGGGGGAAATGAATACGGGGATAGGGCACCAAATTGGTCTGGAACTCTGTCAGATCAACGTTAAGAGCACCATCAAAACGGAGGGAAGCAGTGATGGAGGACACAATCTGACTGATCAGCCTGTTGAGGTTGGTATAGGAAGGACGCTCAATATCTAGATTCCTACGGCAAATATCATAGATGGCCTCATTGTCTACCATGAAGGCACAGTCAGAGTGCTCTAGGGTGGTGTGCGTGGTGAGGATGGCGTTGTAGGGCTCCACCACAGCAGTGGAGACCTGGGGAGCTGGGTAGATGGAGAACTCCAGTTTGGACTTCTTGCCATAGTCAACTGATAGACGCTCCATCAGCAGGGAGGTGAAACCAGAACCGGTGCCACCTCCAAAGCTGTGGAACACCAGGAAGCCCTGGAGCCCAGTGCACTGGTCAGACTGGAAACCAAGAAAGCACAAGGTCAGACAAAGATAGCAATTTGTATTGGGACAGTTTATGGTTCTTAATACTGAGATACCTACCAGCTTGCGGACCCTGTCCAGCACCAAGTCGATGATCTCCTTGCCGATGGTGTAGTGTCCACGGGCGTAGTTGTTGGCTGCATCCTCCTTACCAGTAATCAGCTGCTCAGGGTGGAACAGCTGGCGGTAGATCCCAGAGCGCACCTCATCTGAAACCAGCAAAGATTTGGTTCTGTTCATTCTCAATGGTGTATTGCATTTCATAAATAAAACATTGCAGAAGTGAGGGGAACCTACCAATGACAGTTGGCTCCAGGTCTACAAAAACAGCCCTGGGGACGTGCTTCCCAGCTCCAGTCTCACTGAAGAAGGTGTTGAAGGAATCATCTCCTCCTCCCAGAGCCTTATCACTGGGCATCTGCCCATCAGGCTGGATCCCATGCTCCAGACAGTAGAGTTCCCAGCATGCATTGCCAATCTGGACACCGGCCTGACCAACGTGGATGGAGATACACTCTCGCTGTGGAAGGAAACCAAATTGTAATTTAATTTTGAGAATGCATGTGTCTGTTCATTGTATGTTTATATTGATTGAAAAACAGCTCAATGAGCAATGTATGTCCCATATGATAGATCTCTGCTCCCTGTACACGTCGTATGCTGCCACTGCACTGGTGAGAGACACCACACAGCGCTGTAAGCTGCAGCATTGGTTATACTGCAGGCTGTTGTGGGTGTCACTACCCGTGCTCGGATCATACTACCACCAAACACAGCGGTGGTCCACACTGGACTGCAGTGCATGCCCCATACTCAATGGTTTTTAAGATAGCATTGGGAAATTGTACCAAACTGTATCAGGGTGAAGTTGTTGAATAATTGGGTAGTATCTCTTTCGATGCTGCACTTTTTAGACTTGTGCCACTCCCCCTCTCACTCTTCACAGCGTCATTCTGTGACCTCAGGTATCGTGGTTTTGGGCTAGGCATGACTCGAAGAGTGGTAAAGGTTCTACATGTGGTTTATTTAGAGACACAAGGTGAATGGACGTGCACCCTGGAGTGGTTCCTGAAGCGTCTCCTGGACACAGCTGAATCCTCAGTCTGTATGTGTATAGGTGGAAGGGTTATTGAAGCCTAAAGGGTCTGATTTACCAGGTAGATCTCCAGTGTGTATTGGTATGGGTGGAGGAGTAAAAAGAAAAAAATGATGTCTTTGGTGTTAAACAACCTATTTATTGTGAGTCATTGTCATATAATGCAAAATAATTTCTGAAGTAAAGCAAAAGTAAGGCGAGGGAATGCACCACATATTGCGAGGTGCTGCAAAAGAAATAAAACCCCCACCATCACCTCCATAGTGGGTTCAACAGGCCTACTATATCAGAACACCTGACCATGACATCAGAACATCAACCCATAAACCTCTCCATAACCTTGACCACACCACAACCAGCTGGACAAGGTCCAGAGGAGTTTCAGGCTTCCACGCACTGGACCAGACTAACTGGTTCTGGACCGGTTCTACTGCCCTGAATGAAACTGTTTATGGTCACGACTACCTTGACCAACGATTGGCTTGGTTCCAGGCCTAAAACTCTTTATATAACGTTTTTATGAAAGTCAACGGTGAAAATGAATGGGAAATATATTTCCGGAACCAGAGCTTTTCAAAAAGGGGCGCGACACTGTTAGCTCTGTTGCCTCTATCAAACGATGCTCCCGCTACAGAATCACGTTATTTTACAACACTAATCACTCAATGTACACTGTTAGAATATGTGGAACATATTTTTATACTGTATTATAGGGTCTTTATTTGAGATTTCAGGAGTACAGTATGACGTCATGCGCATGCGCGGATCTACCAGGTAGCAAAATCTGACAAGGGAGCATTAATTTGCCGAACACTGGTAGGGCGTTATCTTCATTAATTAAAATGCGCCTTCAGACCACGAAATAAGATTTTGTATAAATATATAGACATTGAGGCTATACAAATAGCCTTATAGGCATAAAGGTTATAATAAGAATATTAAATGTGACGGTCTTATTTGTTTTGTGGTATTTAGATAATCACCTAAATGCGTTTTATGCGATTATAATTATAACTATTTCAGATGCCCCTCCCTGCTTTAGAGAAGAGGAGGAATTGTCAAATTTTGCCATGCACCACCAAACCAAACCATAGATGCATGGAAATTAGCTCAATCGATCCCTTGACGGTATCTACACGTTATTCAAGGCACTATTGTTCTCGATCCCAATCACAGTGCAAAATGACATGCATGTTCTCACACATAAAGTCTAATTCGATATCTAAATATCTATATAAATTGAAACGGTGGTTCCTATTGTTCCGGGCGAGGTGTGACGTCGACACCAGACCCCGTCCTCTGCTTCCCTCAATTCAGAAAACACTACGGTAATAATTGACACTAACAGCTGAATAAACGACCCCACTTACCATGTTTTCTGGAGTGGTTCAAACCAAAAAAGGACAATTAAATACGGATTTATCCTTCTTTATTTGTGTCTGTATTATTCTAGCAACGGGGATGAGCCACCACTGCTGCAGGGGAAGGCGTGCAGGAGCGTTCTGCAGGGTGCGCTCTGCTGGCAAGAGAGGATCCTTCTACACCCCCCCCCCCCCCCCCCCCCCCCCCCGCTCCTACTTAGTTAATTTTCTAAGATATATCCTGTATCCTATATCAGACCGTCACATTTAATATTCTTATTACCTTCCAATATGATTGGAAGATATATTTATCGTTTCTTATTAAATCAAAGCAATTAAAATAAACTATTCATGAATTATACATTGGACCAACAGCATTGAATTATACTAGTCTAACAACATCGAATTATGTCTACAAACATTGAATTATACTAGTCTAACAACATTGTATTATACTAGTCTATCAACATGAATTATACTAGTTTAACAACATTGAATTATACTAACAATATTGTGCTTTATGCCGTATATTTAGTCTTAATTTTAGAGGAATTTGTTGATTCAAAGTATGCGCCAGATTGTGGGCAAATTTATGCAAAATGGCCGAATGCTCTGGATGCCGATTGTGCAAACGTCCGTGTTGCTGAGGCCGCGCCCCTATCAAGCCATCACCCCCCCTCCGTGCCCTAGTTTCCTACAGTGACATCACTCCGCGCTCGGCTCACCGACTCACTCTGTCTCTGCAGGCTTCTGCTATCGGGCTGAAAAGTATTATTTTGCTTTATGTTTTTTTTGTTGGAGGATTTTAGAGTTAACCTGTTTTAGTGCATTTGATTGAATAACTAGCATATAATAGGCCTATAGAAGCGCCGCAGATGGGGCTCTTCAGAACAGTGAAGATGTGGACCAGTCCACACCGGGCCATTGGGGCGAGCCTCCCTACTAAAGCTCCCCTCCTGCCCTCGATGACCTAGGAAAGGCTACGGTGGTTTTACAATAATAAGTAGTAGGCCTAAAACACACTCGCTGCCCGATAAAATTCCTTTTTATCCGAAAGGGAAATGAGGAGGAGAAGGGCCTCCGAGCCGAGTAGCCTTTGTGGTTGTTATACTGGATATGGCCATCAGGGGATGAGGCGGAGGGGCGTTGGCAACGACGGCTCCACGTCCTGAGACCTAGAAAACACAATTTCCCCGCCCCCTCGTGATGCTAATCCCCAGCAGCTGTGGGCGGGGCTTGGCCTGAGCAGCTGTGGACGGAGCAGCTGCGCGCTCGAAGCCAGAGGGGATAAAGAGCTTGTGCCCCTCCCTCGGATTAAGAAAAAACCTCTCCGTCCCTGACAAGAAAGGACCAGATTTGAAATATGATTAAGGCTGCGCACCTATTTTTTCAATAAATAATGGCAAACAGTACCCATCCCAAATGTGCTCCATGTCGTAGTATCGCGGTGGAGTCTCTTTGTCTTCCTCTCGTCTCATTCTGCTGGCAGTTGCACTGCTCTCCATTGGTGCGATTTAGGCCAGGTCACGTGATCGTCCGATGAAGGCGGGTTATGTTGAAGCCCGGCTGTATCCTGGCAACTCCGGCTTTTTTCCCCTTCCCTAGCAACGGCTGTATCTATGGGAGTAGAGCGTGGGGGGTTGGGCGTCTCGCTCGCTGGCCCTCTCTCCCCATGAGCAGCTCAGAGATGGACCCACCACACTCGGAAACAAAGATTAAGATTATTACAAATGTCCAATACATTGTACCTTTTGCTTAAAATTGAGGACAGAATAATTAGCCTTTCTTAACAGATTTGCTGGTATTTTTGTGTCAACGATTTCGCAGCGTGTGTATCAATGCACTCGATGCTTAGCCATTGTCTCCTCAACTGTCTATTTATTCGGATTTATTATATTCCAGGATATTTAAGGTATGCCTATATTCAATGTTCTGTTCAAAATTATAATTCTGAACACGCTACAAGCAAATGCAAGCTCTGAAAGAGGAAAGGGCTTCTATATTATGGACGGATGAGAGCAGCCTACATTTGAACACAAAGGCATGGTTACTACTCCATTCGAGAGGATCTGGGTGGGGTCTGGGGGGTGGGCTTTAATGAGTTTTCCAGTAGAAGCCCTCCGCAGCATTTGAAGTGAAAGATTGATTGGAACCTGACCAATAGCAACGCAGTAGACGAAATGGACGGGCCAGACATGGATAAATAGAGCATGCTGTCAACGGTGCTGCATCACCTCTTACATCGACCCCTTAACTGTCGCATTGTAAGACGCCCTTACGAGGAGCATCTGCAATCTGCAAACCACTAAAGCATAGAGAAAATGGTAAGACCACTGTCTAATATTACTCCGGGATGAGTTGTATTTACCTTTCCGTATTGGTCTATAGGTGTCATGTATCACTCTTCTTTGACTTAATTTCGATAAAATAAATTAAGAGAAAATGGTTTCATTGTTTTGTTGATTGCAAAAGAAGCGCATGCAGGTGCGTTTAAATTGGTATGGCCCAGGCTGGGGTCCGCGTACACGGAACACGGTTTTATTTTAGATTGCGATGGAAAGACCGCTTCCATTCTGTACAGTGCAGTGCTGCTGCTATTTGCAGCTACTTGAGATATTTCTGCATTTCTAAGATCGGTGCTTCATCACGACAACAACAGCAATATAGGATTCAGGTGGAAAGACGCGCACAGGCAGTGCTCTCTCCGTCAAATGCTCCACGCCCAAAGAACCAATCGACAGAATTGATAATGGACATGTCGGCCTGGCTACCTGCTACCCATTAACAATGATGTCAGAAAGTGACACAGCTGAGCCACGCCCATTTAATATTTCACCCAATAAGAGACCGAGCGAAAGAAAGGGGTTTAAACAGGCTGCCTCTAAAGTTTATTGAATGAAATGTTATTAGTGCTCTATCATCTTGCATAACGGCATGATTTGATCATTTCCATAAAAATATTATAAGTTAATGTTTTTTTTTAAGTTACACCATTTACATCATTTATTTTCCTCCCCAGCGTGAGTGTATCTCCATCAATGTGGGTCAGGCCGGTGTCCAGATTGGCAATGCATGCTGGGAACTCTATTGTCTGGAGCATGGGATCCAGCCTGATGGGCAGATGCCCAGTGATAAAGCCATCGGAGGAGGAGATGATTCCTTCAACACCTTCTTCAGTGAGACTGGAGCTGGGAAGCACGTCCCCAGGGCTGTTTTTGTAGACCTGGAGCAAACGGTCATTGGTGAGTTCTAGTACATCACATTGATAGCAAAGCCTGTGAAGCACAATGAGAATCATAGAGGGTTGTTATTCGTTAAAAACCTAAACTTGAATAGGACAGGACTTGAATAGCTTCCCACACACACACATGCCTATTCCCAAAACTCGAATTCATTCTTTAATATATTTTTAACAAAATAAAATTGTAATCCAGGACCTTGCAAAGAATTTCCCATTTCTTAACTCTAGCTGTTATGTTTGTATAGTGACAGTTCATTCTTCCACCTACAACCAACCCCTTGAAGGCCATGAGAAGAACTACAAGCTAGGAACAGATGGTCATGGCTGCTGCTTGATTCACAGGATATATGTCCCTTTAGACCCTCAATAACCCTCTTATCCAATCCCAGATGAGGTGCGCACTGGGACCTACCGCCAGCTGTTCCACCCTGAGCAGCTGATTACTGGTAAGGAGGATGCAGCCAACAACTACGCCCGTGGACACTACACCATCGGCAAGGAGATCATCGACTTGGTGCTGGACAGGGTCCGCAAGCTGGTAGGTATCTCAGTATGAAGAACCATAAACTGTCCCAATACAAATTGCTATCCTTGTCTGACCTTGTGCTTTCTTGGTTCCCAGGCTGACCAGTGCACTGGGCTCCAGGGCTTCCTGGTGTTCCACAGCTTTGGAGGTGGCACCGGTTCTGGTTTCACCTCCCTGCTGATGGAGCGTCTATCAGTTGATTATGGCAAGAAGTCCAAACTGGAGTTCTCCATCTACCCAGCTCCCCAGGTCTCCACTGCTGTGGTGGAGCCCTACAACGCCATCCTCACCACGCACACCACCCTAGAGCACTCTGACTGTGCCTTCATGGTAGACAATGAGGCCATCTATGACATTTGCCGTAGGAATCTAGATATTGAGCGTCCTTCCTATACCAACCTCAACAGGCTGATCAGTCAGATTGTGTCCTCCATCACTGCTTCCCTTCGTTTTGATGGTGCTCTTAACGTTGATCTGACAGAGTTCCAGACCAATTTGGTGCCCTATCCCCGTATTCATTTCCCTCTGGCCACCTATGCCCCGGTCATCTCTGCTGAGAAGGCATACCATGAGCAGCTCTCTGTGGGTGAAATTACCAATGCCTGCTTTGAGCCGGCCAATCAGATGGTGAAATGCGACCCACGCCACGGCAAATACATGGCCTGCTGCCTTTTGTACCGTGGTGATGTGGTGCCCAAAGATGTCAATGCTGCCATTGCCTCCATTAAAACCAAACGCTCGATTCAGTTCGTAGACTGGTGCCCAACTGGTTTCAAGGTTGGCATCAACTACCAGCCCCCCACTGTAGTTCCTGGTGGAGATCTGGCCAAGGTCCAGAGGGCTGTATGTATGCTGAGCAACACCACTGCCATCGCAGAGGCCTGGGCTCGTCTTGACCACAAGTTTGATCTGATGTATGCCAAGCGGGCCTTTGTGCACTGGTATGTGGGTGAGGGTATGGAGGAGGGAGAGTTCTCTGAGGCCAGAGAGGACATGGCAGCCCTGGAGAAGGATTATGAGGAGGTGGGAGTCGATTCAGTTGAGGGTGAGGGAGAGGAGGAAGGAGAGGAGTACTAACAGAAGTTGACTTGAAAGATCCATGATCCTGCATACTTATGGAATCTTCAAAAATCTCAAATAAAAATGAAACTTCCAACATCTGCCGGTGCCCAGTGTTATGTGTGTATTTTTTCAAGGATTTCTATTAGTGGACCATTAGTTGTTTTGCAGCATTCCCAATGAATATATCTATATCTAGAGATATACCCTGTATATCTATCTATCTATCTATCTATCTATCTATAGAAAGGGCAATGTGGTTGATTGATTTTAATGTCACGATATGCATTACACAAACACACAGATCAGTCTAACTTTGTTCTGAATAAAGTTCTTAAGTTACATATGTGTGTATTTTTCAAAGAAAAAAAAAACGTGTGTATTTAAAAATTGCTAGAGAAATTAGAATAACAATAATGTAATTTTTATAATTTTTTCACAAAAAACTGGTGGTTTTAAACTTCTTCCACAGCAGAGTGATTCTAGAACCTATTTAGTGGTTGAAGCCCCACTGTTTAGTCTCGGCCCCCCTGCTAGCATTAAGCTAACCGGTAAGATTTTCACCCAGATTGTTGGCGGACTGATACTCTGAATGAAAACAGTATTGCGTTGATGGAGCAATAGGAAAATACTCCTTGATATATATAGCCCATGGATTTATAACATAAACAGTCTTCATCTGGATGTCTCCTTCCAAAAGCAAGAAGCCTCCATTATAAGCCATTGCAGATCTTTCTGTGGCTAAATGTCTGAATGGGCCATGATCCAGAGTATCAAAACCTGCAGTCAAACAGCCAAGCATTCAGTAACATTAGCTGCCTCGGATTCCTCAGCTCCCCCAGATGAGTCACATCACATTGAACAGGAATTGCTCGGAACATTTGGTCAAATATCATAGTCTGTGGTGAGGTAGGGCTTCAGAGCCCCTGACGAGGCTGTGAACTACAGGCTTGATGTTGACTCGGGACGGGATTCTCAGTAGCCTTTTCCAACCTGAGAATATGTCCAATCGAGCGACTACAGCAGACAAATCCTACCCAGTCACGAGACCAGCGTCAATGAAAAGGAGAACATTAAAATATGTTATGAACAATTAAATACAATTAAACAAATGAATATCAAACGTGGGCATGTATGACAAACATGTCTCTTTGTGTAGCCTCCACCTATACCCAAAGCACCGGTCCCGTGTGGGTACCGTTCATGCTGCCATATGGTCCTGCGATGTTTCCAATTCACAGGTCTGCGTTCTGTGCTGCAGTTTATTAAAACAGAAACAAATGTTGTGCGCACTGATCTCCTGCACCTGCTCAGACGGCGGATCATCTACCGGCTGACCAAATTAGCTAATGTGCGTGCATTAATGGAGCGTCCTCTAGGGTCCATTCATTGTAGACTTTACCATTTAAGATCACGAAACACAGATACTAGCCTACTCGTCATCTGCTATTGACAAATGAGGAATGTGAACTTGGTGAAAGCATTCAGGAAAACAGGGCTACTCCCCTGTGTGATAACGGCACCTTGCCCCCTCAGATGAAGAGCGCCTCGCCGCGTCACGGATCCGCCTCAGACACCGCGCACCTCAGTAGCGACCACGCACCAGACTTGTCCCTTTACATTGAATAAACTCGACGAGCAAAATGGTAAGCCTTAATTTACGCTATGTTATTTTAACCATGATTGCTTTACATTGATATTCGAATTTGAGTCGTTTATTTTGCTGATTGGAATTGGGTTTGGGGAGATTTTTCACAATTTACTTGTCACATCGTGTTATGGTTATGATTATACCTTCTTTTTTTTTTAGCACAGCCTTTAAGCAATGAAACAAATGTATTTTAGATACCATATTTATGTACAGGCCTTTATTATTTTAGATTTAGGTCTTTAATTCATTGTACGTTGCTGCCATGCAAAACATGGTCTAATCCTCTTCCCACATTGCTGCTCTGTAAATCAGATTAGACTCCTTGAACAGACATTTTGTTACAAAGCCACCAGCCTATTTTCTAGAGGTCTCAGTGTGCAGTACATAAAAGGAATCTATATCACGCAATTTGTTCTTTATAAATCGAGAACCGAATGTACCATTTGTGTCATCCGATGTCGTCGTCGTCTTCCCTCCCCCCGCGTAACCAAACAGTAGGCCTACTAATCAGGAATAATGGAAAAAATAAAGACAAAGACAAAGACAGATCATTCAAACGACAGATGGGGGAAAAGTGTGCTCATTATATTTTAAAGAGACCGAAGTCTACAACATTTCTGCCCTATCTCCATGGAAGTCTATGCGCAATATGCCATGGTTTTACGTCATAGAAAAGCTCTGCAGAAAAAAAACATGGGTTGGGTTGTTCCTTAAAATATGTGCGGGGAAAAGGCAGAGCCAAGGCAGGATTTATTTTTGATAAGCTTTCTCAGCTAATTCCAAGTGTGTGTATTTGTGAGTTTCAGACTTAATAAAATACATTTAAGTAAAAACACGACATACACTCACATTATCATCTCAGTCCAAAGAACATAAGCTCTAATCTCAAACCTCTTCTTACCCCCCAGCGTGAGTGTATCTCCATCCATGTGGGTCAGGCCGGTGTCCAGATTGGCAATGCATGCTGGGAACTCTACTGTCTGGAGCATGGGATCCAGCCTGATGGGCAGATGCCCAGTGATAAAGCCATCGGAGGAGGAGATGATTCCTTCAACACCTTCTTCAGTGAGACTGGAGCTGGGAAGCACGTCCCCAGGGCTGTTTTTGTAGACCTGGAGCCAACTGTCATTGGTAGGTTCCCCTCACTTCTGCAATGTTTTATTTATGAAATGCAATACACCATTGAGAATGAACAGAACCAAATCTTTGCTGGTTTCAGATGAGGTGCGCTCTGGGATCTACCGCCAGCTGTTCCACCCTGAGCAGCTGATTACTGGTAAGGAGGATGCAGCCAACAACTACGCCCGTGGACACTACACCATCGGCAAGGAGATCATCGACTTGGTGCTGGACAGGGTCCGCAAGCTGGTAGGTATCTCAGTATGAAGAACCATAAACTGTCCCAATACAAATTGCTATCTTTGTCTGACCTTGTGCTTTCTTGGTTTCCAGTCTGACCAGTGCACTGGGCTCCAGGGCTTCCTGGTGTTCCACAGCTTTGGAGGTGGCACCGGTTCTGGTTTCACCTCCCTGCTGATGGAGCGTCTATCAGTTGACTATGGCAAGAAGTCCAAACTGGAGTTCTCCATCTACCCAGCTCCACAGGTCTCCACTGCTGTGGTGGAGCCCTACAACGCCATCCTCACCACGCACACCACCCTAGAGCACTCTGACTGTGCCTTCATGGTAGACAATGAGGCCATCTATGATATTTGCCGTAGGAATCTAGATATTGAGCGTCCTTCCTATACCAACCTCAACAGGCTGATCAGTCAGATTGTGTCCTCCATCACTGCTTCCCTCCGTTTTGATGGTGCTCTTAACGTTGATCTGACAGAGTTCCAGACCAACTTGGTGCCCTATCCCCGTATTCATTTCCCTCTGGCCACCTATGCCCCGGTCATCTCTGCTGAGAAGGCATACCATGAGCAGCTCTCTGTGGGTGAAATCACCAATGCCTGCTTTGAGCCGGCCAATCAGATGGTGAAATGCGACCCACGCCACGGCAAATACATGGCCTGCTGCCTTTTGTACCGTGGTGATGTGGTGCCCAAAGATGTCAATGCTGCCATTGCCTCCATTAAAACTAAACGCTCGATTCAGTTCGTAGACTGGTGCCCAACTGGTTTCAAGGTTGGCATCAACTACCAGCCCCCCACTGTAGTTCCTGGTGGAGATCTGGCCAAGGTCCAGAGGGCTGTATGTATGCTGAGCAACACCACTGCCATCGCAGAGGCCTGGGCTCGTCTTGACCACAAGTTTGATCTGATGTATGCCAAGCGGGCCTTTGTGCACTGGTATGTGGGTGAGGGTATGGAGGAGGGAGAGTTCTCTGAGGCCAGGGAGGACATGGCAGCCCTGGAGAAGGATTATGAGGAGGTGGGAGTCGATTCAGTTGAGGGTGAGGGAGAGGAGGAAGGAGAGGAGTATTAACAGAAGTTGACTTGAAAGATCCATGATCCTGCATACTTATGGAATCTTCAAAAATCTCAAATAAAAATGAAACTTCCAACATCTCCCGGTGCCCAGTGTTATGTGTGTATTTTTTCAAGGATTTCTATTAGTGGACCATTAGTTGTTTTGCAGCATTCCCAATGAATATATCTGTATCTAGAGATATACCCTGTATATCTATCTATCTATCTATCTATCTATCTATCTATCTATCGATATATATATATATATAACTTATGGCATTACCAATATGAATACATTGATTGTCATAGGTTTCTTGTGTTCGGTTGAATATAGTATTGAAATGTGCACTTGACTAGAATTTATTTTAAAGTGGGTCTGTTGAGGCATTTTCCTAAGTACATGAATCCTTAAACATGAAAGCAAATAAACATATATCTTTTATATTTAAGTGTTAACAATACAAGAAGGAATTGTTTAAATAAACCACCCCTATGATTTGTAATTTGGTGAGAAAATCTGTCTCAAAGACCAGTTATTTCTGAATAAATATTTGCTCATCATAAGAGCTTTTGTTCTGGTTTAACGAGACAATAAAACACATTCATTAATGGAATATCTTACCTATTGAAGGCAAAATGGTTGACAGGGGAGGCAGGCTATATCTGTGAGGACTGCTTTGGGCGATATTCACATTTTGAATGACTAATAAAACAGGCCTTCAAGACTAAAGGAGTCAGACCTAGTGACACAGCGAATTGTGTGCGTGTGCGTGTGCGTGTGCGTGTGTGTGTGTGTGTGTAAGAGGAGGAGAGAGTTATTATAACATGCCTTAACGTAATAAGACTTCATGCAATAACATAAATGCTGTTCCCATCATAAAATGTAGTGTAGGGTGAATGCCAGTGACTAAGAAATAGGTATTTAACCGCAAATAGGATTCAGTCTCAGACTCCAGACTCTAATTTCGCCTCTTTCGACTGCCCCACTTTATGCAGAGTCGTCCCTTGTCGTGACAATGAACGAACACGACATGCTGTGCTGGTTCATCCAATAGAAACGTGCTCATGTGACACTCAGCCAATGGGATTGAGCAGCCCCTTTCCGCGACGAGGAAGTATAAAGCAGCCCGCCTAACGGGGGCCAGGCCTAGATCCTTCTTACATCGACCCATAAAGGTCTGCCTGTAAGAAATTACTGCAATCCTCGTGTTTCGTCTAATCTTCTATTTTTCTACTTCCATTTTTTGACGCATCAGAAAAAATGGTGAGCGTGATAGTTTTCCTTATCAAAAATGATTGAGTTCATGTTTCTGTGGGTTATTGATGAGAATCACCCGATGACGTCTGATTTCACTCCTTAATGCAGAACCTGACAAAAACAGCCGTTCTGCCATCCTATTGGCTCAACCTACGATTGGCATCAATGATTATTAGACAGAATATATACTGTTACTTTGTTGCTATATTGAACATGATTCCCTCAGTTTCCCGCTGTTTGCAGCTGATAGCTGAGGTTGGCGCGTTGGGCGTCGATGCGCTTCAGTCCGCTCACAATAAGGAGTATTTATTTCGGTGGAAGAACACATAGTTAATGAGCGGTATCCGTAAACGAGCCTTACCATTGTCAAAGGTGTAACGCTCTCGATGATGTATATTTCTAATCGAGTTTCATTTTCTCTTTGCATCGAGAAGAGGCATCCTACGCAGTTGCCATTTTAACTGCTAATATCCCATGTGATGAAATGGAGGCAAAATACATTTCCACTCGTATGTTTTATGTATTGTAGCCTGTGATGTTCTCCGTGATTCGAACTCTGGTCACTAAATATAATTAATCTTGCAGCCTGTCAGGTGGTTTGTCATGATGTTTTCGTATCTGGTGCAACACAAAGGCATCCTCTATCCGCACTAACCCCACCCCGATCGGTGACGCAGTTCAGTTGTGAAATAGGCCGGGCAATGTCCATCATCCATGCGTTTGATCTCATTTCACGATCTTCTCCCCACTGTTGCCCTCTGTTAATTTGAAGGTCTTACTTATGGTTTTTGTTTTGTAGAGTACTAAACTAGATTGTTTTATCATCTTTTAGAGGGAATGTATCTCAGTCCACGTTGGTCAGGCCGGTGTCCAGATGGGCAATGCATGCTGGGAACTCTACTGTCTGGAGCATGGGATCCAGCCTGATGGGCAGATGCCCAGCATGAAGGTCTCTTCTGGAGGAGGAGACGATTCCTTCAACACCTTCTTCAGTGAGACTGGAGCTGGGAAGCACGTCCCCAGAGCTGTTTTTGTAGACCTGGAGCCAACTGTCATTGGTAGGTTCCCCTCTCAGTTGCATTGATTGTTTATTTATTGATTGCCTTAAATTATTGAGTATTAATGGAACCTAATCTTTTCTGTTTTCAGACGAGGTGCGCACTGGGACCTACCGCCAGCTGTTCCACCCTGAGCAGCTGATTACTGGTAAGGAGGATGCAGCCAACAACTACGCCCGTGGACACTACACCATCGGCAAGGAGATCATCGAACTAGTGATGGACAGGATGCGCAAGCTGGTTCGTACAACTGTTGTTAAATGTCTTCCGTCAAAATACATATACGTGTAATTTTCAATTGTGGTTTCGGGATGAATGTATGGATCATGTAACGGCTGAAGGGGTATCTGGCCCTTATTCAGGGTGTCTGAGAGTCCTCTAGATTAAGATGTTGCTAAGATTAATGGAACTACCTTCTTTAAACAGCAATTTTTTAAATCCAGCCAGTGATTATTAATTGCTGGCTGGTAATTTGGCTTAAGAAGCCAAATTACTGAAGGGAGCCCCACATTCTAGAAATGGTCTTCAAATTCCATATTTGGCTCCAAGTACAGGTGTAAGCTATTGATGGTGGTAAACATGGCTAGCAAAGAAGTGGGGAAACCACTAAGGCAGCTGGGAAATGTATATACACAATATAAGCAGGACAGCTGTCTTCAGTTTGACATGCTGCACTCAATGAGACATTATTGGGGGCCAATGGCTACAGAAAATAGACTTTATAGCATAGATTACTTTGATGAAAATCATATGCAAGATGTTTAAAAACCCAAACTTTATAATTTGGGTTTTGCTCTTGTCATTTACTTTTGCGTTTATCTTAAGGTCAAGTAACAGCTAATTTCAAATACCGGAAGATAAAGTGGTATTGTTTTCTGTTCCCAGGCTGACCAGTGCACTGGGCTCCAGGGCTTCCTGGTGTTCCACAGCTTTGGAGGTGGCACCGGTTCTGGTTTCACCTCCCTGCTGATGGAGCGTCTATCAGTTGATTATGGCAAGAAGTCCAAACTGGAGTTTGCCATCTACCCAGCTCCCCAGGTCTCCACTGCTGTGGTGGAGCCCTACAACTCCATCCTCACCACGCACACCACCCTAGAGCACTCTGACTGTGCCTTCATGGTAGACAATGAGGCCATCTATGATATTTGCCGTAGGAACCTAGATATTGACCGTCCTTCCTATACCAACCTCAACAGGCTGATCAGTCAGATTGTGTCCTCCATCACTGCTTCCCTCCGTTTTGATGGTGCTCTTAACGTTGATCTGACAGAGTTCCAGACCAACTTGGTGCCCTATCCCCGTATTCATTTCCCTCTGGCCACCTATGCCCCGGTCATCTCTGCTGAAAAGGCATACCATGAGCAGTTAACGGTTTCGGAAATCACCAATGCCTGCTTTGAGCCGGCCAATCAGATGGTGAAATGCGACCCACGCCACGGCAAATACATGGCCTGCTGCCTTTTGTACCGTGGTGATGTGGTGCCCAAAGATGTCAATGCAGCCATTGCCTCCATTAAAACCAAACGCTCGATTCAGTTCGTAGACTGGTGCCCAACTGGTTTCAAGGTTGGCATCAACTACCAGCCCCCCACTGTAGTTCCTGGTGGAGATCTGGCCAAGGTCCAGAGGGCTGTATGTATGCTGAGCAACACCACTGCCATCGCAGAGGCCTGGGCTCGTCTTGACCACAAGTTTGATCTGATGTATGCCAAGCGGGCCTTTGTGCACTGGTATGTGGGTGAGGGTATGGAGGAGGGAGAGTTCTCTGAGGCCAGAGAGGACATGGCAGCCCTGGAGAAGGATTATGAGGAGGTGGGAGCTGACAGTGTTGGAGATGGGGAGGGTGATGAGGAGTATTAGATGTGTTGTAAGATTTGCCTGGAATTGTGATCCTTGATCTATTGTCGGTAATAAATCGTTCTAACAGCACTATGTCTTTGAATATCTTAATTGAAGTCGACCTGTCCTTTTCAGATCTTATGTTTGACTGTTTAAGTTGTGCCCAGTATGGCTATACATAGCAAAAAATGCAGTCCAAACATTCCTTGATGCAAAGTTGAGCTACGATTATTATTATTTATCATGTATTCCATAAATAGTCTTATGAACCTCAATCAATTGGGTTAACTGATGATATTATTCATCAAAATGACTGCATTTCTAAAGACAGCTAGAGGGCGCTGTAGGCTCGCATTGCTCTTAAGTACGTCAACTGCTTCACGTTTGAGTAAAGTGACGTCTTGGACGTTTTTTTTTTTTTTTTTTTTAATTGTGTATTAAGCGTATTGATTAGAAACTACAATATATCTGAAGCAAGAACTAGGGACAATGTCGAGCTGCATTTCAGACCGGTTTGAAAACCTGCTGCCTGACCGTTTCTGAAGTGAGGCATTGTGCGGAGGTCTAAATAGAGCTTGGATCCCCTGGTGGTCGGACTGAGGGGACAGGTGCGGTTTAAAAATACGAACTGGTTTCCTCAGTTACTGGACAGTCATAACTGAAACGTAGATACAACATTTAGGTATATCATAAGGCCAGTAACATAGAACACCAAGGTTGTTGGAAACATTTATGCAGGAAATTTAAAAAATGTTTCACAAGGTAACGTGTTTCTTCAGCATTTACTTATTTGGAATTTTTTTGATTTTGGAAATGTTCATGTCAACAAATGCGATTTTACCAAATCGCACCAATCCTTATTTCAAACAGACAAAATGTGTTTTAGAAACTAAAAGGAAATCGGTTACTAATGGATCCTACACCCATGTAAAAAACGAATACACAAATTACGGATGTAAAATAGTTTATTAAATTGTTGAAGCTTGAAATCGAGTAAGTAAATTAATGCATATTTTGAACGCCTCTGACCTGTTGCATCATACATGTTTAGGTCACAAGTGCACTGATGGTGTCTGGGAAGAAATAAAGCACAGCTATTCCTGTTTTCCAGATTTTCACGTGCGAGCGTCAAGAGAGACAATTCTATTTGAAATATTTTGCTGCATTACAATAATTGTGAATTTGTGCATTAATATTAGGATCCAGGGAGAAATATAAAAACTGTCCGGAGCGCATCAGTGCTGTAAGACGTGGAGCTCATAATTCCTTTCCTCCATCTTGAGAATCTCAGTTCCAAAGATTAATAAATAGCTTTTTAGGTTTACATTTCCTCCCTACAAAAATCTTCTTTTTTTTTACCTATGCATAGTTGCCTACACTTTAATAAACACCGTTTTTACAGTTTCTTATCATCGCACCCTTTTCTGTACCGTCATCCAACATAACTACCCATCCAACCGCTAAAACCTTTCCAACCTAACCGCCCTGTGACATTGTTTTTACATAAAAAAATTATAAGCAGGACTCGATAACGTTCATGCCCAATCATATTATTTTTTCTACCCTATTTCATTCATCAACTCCAAACATTGAAATGTAAGGTGTGTTTTTGCAATTTCCCCAAAGAAATACAAATGAATTGTGAGAAGTCCAGAACGATCCAATTCTAATGTGTTTTGTACACAAAGATCAAAACAATTAAAATAAGCAGTGACATAAGAGATACTTGCTCATGTTCTCAAACTCAATCCTTGTCACAACCTATTTGAACAATATCTTCTCCAAATCATTTACTTTGTTCCTAAGTACTAATAGTGAAAAGCTCAAGAGACCTAAGGACAGTATTAAGTTTGTATATCTTGCCCATAATCAACCAGAAATCAATTGTAAATATACATTGGCAAACAACAATAATAATTTAGTTATCTAGTTTAAACATTTGGGAATCCACAAATTATTAATCTATCTACTATGTGCCTAAAGAGCAGGTCAGCAACTGCCAGTCAAAGGATTTGGTTCAAAGCTGCCTGTACTGTGTTGACACACTGTTACTCGCCATCTTTGCCAGCCATAGCATGCTCGTGCATTCACTGAAACACATCACGTAGCCGTATCCCAGTCACAGGTCCCAGAGACCCCTACATACAGCATCACATTCACATGAACTGAGTTTCATCCACTGTCGTTCAGATTCGGACAACAGCTCCTCCTTTATCCCTCGTGAGAGTGTTAGCCTCTGTCTCTTTAGCTGAACCTTTGAAGAGCGGTGATCATCCATATAAGGCATTTCTTTTAAGAGCGACTCCCTGCGTGATCGCTGGTCGTCACTGAGAAGGCAGACTAAGCCATCCCTCTCCAACTTTGCTAGTGGACCTGCAGGAGACCAGCAGATGACAAATTAGTGAGAGATAAATCCATTATTACCAATGTTCACTTAAGTTGGTCATATCACTGCATCGATGCAGAGATTATGTACAGAGTTCCAACATAGTTTTGCTATACTGCAGAGTCATGGATGAAGCACTTCATCAATTGGAGTTCAAACACTCAAACCAAACCACAGATGATGTTGTTCTTATTTGTATTTCCCCAGAAAAGGGGGCTGTCACTTTAGTTTCATTGTGTGTTAGGTTCACCTTTTTTTTTGACTCATGACAAGATGTGTACGAAGAGAATGGCCAGGCCGATGTTCAGAAGGATGACCATACAGATCATGATTGTGTTCGGACCCTTGGAAAGAAAGAAGAAGACGACAATCAATACAAACATATGCATCACTTCCAAACAGAAGAGCTGTGCAGGCAGGCTATATGCTGCAATAAGGCCAAACCCAGACCCTGGAATCCTACTGATATATATAAGTCCTATCCCTTGAAGACGAAAGTGATATATTCATATATTATATTTGCCCTAAACTTGACTTTATTTCGGTGTAAAATCTTATCGGCCCTTTCGCCTAAGGCATGAGAACAATTGTTGACCGGGGAGAGAGAACAATTGTTGACGGGGGGGGGGGGGTGGTAGAAAATTCTACAGACATAATTATTATTTGTATTTTTTTATTTATTCCCATGGGCTCCCCTATGCCTTGGACCCCCCCTCAACTGTGTAATTTATACCCGCAGCCCGGCGGCCCTGATCATGACTGTAAATACCCTGTGTGGCTTTGACCTTGTTCTTAACAAAATGTAATTGGGGACAAACAGTTGTAGTGTTCTCAAACTAATGGTACATTATATGTGAAGGTAAGCTGCCTTACCTCTAACTCCACAGAATCTACAGTCCTCTCTTTGCTCGGAACCTTCATGACTGTCTTTTGCTTGGCCTCTACTTTGGTCTCCACCGTGGCTGGTGATGTCACCGCTGGCTGGCCAATCACAGCCTTGGCTTCTACCGGCTTGGCTACAACCTTCGCTTGAAGTTTGGGTGTGGGAGACGGAGCGGGACTGGGCTCCTGTCTCTCGACTGGCTTGGTCTCCGACCGGCTGCCCGTCCTGCTGGGCGTTCTGCTGCTGGGTTCCACGCTGATCCTAGGGACGGACGCGGCCCGGGACGGAGGGGCGGACGCGGCCCGTGACGGAGGGGCGGACGGCGGGGTCGGCTCGCCGGGCGTCTCGGCGGGTTCTGGCTCGGGCTTGTCGGCAGCTTTGGGCGGAGCCTTGACGATGGGCTGGGCGGCTTGGTCTTCGTCGTGGGAGACGAGGCCGGTTCCCACGGGGTCCACGGGCTCGGCGGCGCTCTCCTCGCCGTCGAACTTCTGCAGCGGCTTGATCTCCAGGTCCGAGCCCGGCTCCCCCGCGCTGCTCTGGCGGCTCGGGGGGCCGGAGGGGGCCGCCACCTCGGGGCCGGAGGGGGCCGCCACCTCGGGGCCCTCGGGGGCCGAGGTCGGTGCCGGGGCCGGCACAGAAGCGGAGGACGAAGGGGTGGTGGGGCGGCTGGCGGTTCTGCTGTTGGCTCTGCTGCTGGCTGCGCTGCCTCCACCTCTGCTGCTCTTCTCTCCGCTCCAGCTCCCTGGTCGGAGCAGCAGGGGGTCCTCCCTGTTGGTGATGCCAGGGCTGGGGGAGGGCGTGCGGGCCGGAGTGGAGCCAGGCATGAGGCGGTCCAGCTCGTTCATGGACGGGCTCTCCGGGGGCGTGGGCAGGGGCTCCTCCTCGGCCAGCAGCGGCTCGTGCATGTCGGTGTCCACGTTGTCCTCAACCCCGTCCTGGAGTAAGCGCTTCCTCAGATACTCTGGACCTGCGGGGCCACCGTGGGTTACAGATACACGCCATACATACGACACGCATGCATCAGGTAAAAAGAGACATTGAGACCTCAGATGAAGACGGATTAGTCCTTCTCTCTGAAGACGATGGACTGCTTACCCCTTACACTCTGAACTTTGATAGATGGGTTCATCACTGTCGGCCTCTCTAGTCATTCATGGTGGATATGACGTCACGGAAATGCAACCTTGTAAATCAAGGTATTGTTCTTGCTCTTTTCTTTCTATTTTGTAAAGGTCTCATTGAGGTATAGGCTGTTACTCATAGCAGTCAACCTGTATAAACTGCAGCAATGCTTTGATTGAGTGCTGCAGTACTCTATGGTCTCTCCCTGCTGGGGAAGGTAGGAAAGATGCATCCCAGGCTTCAGTCACGATGTGTCCTTGTGTCCTTGTAGCATCAGCAACAGACCAGCCAAGGAGCTGCTTTGCGCTTTGCGCTTGCATCATAAGGTGCTTCGGTGTACTAAGCACCGAAAGCAGATGGGAAAAGGTGTACAGTATATTCATGGGTCTACAAGGTTCTTTTTGACTAGCGGTCTGCCTGTCTAAAGCGATACGTTCCCTTCCACACTAGTAAAGGAAGACGTTACCATGCTACGTTGTTCAAAAAGAAAAGAATCACTATAAAGTTGCAATCATTTGTGTATTGTCTTTGTTTTCTTGCTGATGTATTTTATAGTTCTTTACCTCCTTGCTATATAAGTTTGTGTTGTTTTCATCTCTTACTTGTCAAAATATAAGTAGATCAGTATACTGAATAACATTTGCATCCTATAAGTGTATAGAATGAAATACAAACATATTTATTGGACATGAAGAAAGAAGAGCCCAGACCTGGCTGGTGAAACGAAGGGGACAGCTCTGTGGCCACCAGGCGGGCGATGCTGGACTCTGAGTTGGAGGCCATGGCCGCCTGGTCTGCTCCCTCCGCCTTGGCCTTGGCGTGGCACGTCCTGAGAATGACAACATCCTGTTGAACCCCTCGGCCACACAGCAGCACTCCGCTGCTCCTCTGATGCAGTGAGCACCTCGCTCCTCTAGCCGGCTGTCTCCAGTGTGGAGTAAGTAGTAGACTTCTAGTTATCGTTGGTGAATCAGAAACGCATGGCACTGGCATTAACAGTCTTGGTTTCGCCGCTAATGTTGCTGTGGAAGGCAAAACCTCTGTCACCCTCAGAGGTTTTGCACGACATGCAATAAATCGCAGTTTGAAAGTGGAGGTGATAGTGGAGAGGTGTGTGTGGACAGGCCCCGCCCAGCCGTCCTCAGTGTCCCCGGGGACAGGCCCCGCCCAGCCGTCCTCAGTGTGTGTGCTTGCGTGTGTGTGTGTGTGTGTGTGCTTGTGTGTGTGGGATGGTTCATTAGTATTATTATCTGCAGAGCCACAGGGGGTGTGAGCTAACTGTTAACCAATGTGTAGGGCTTTGTCCACTATTCTAGTAGGCCTATCCTGTACCCTATACAAGTATCAGTTGGAGACTAAGCCAAACCGCCGTAAAGTTCCTGTATATTGCAAACAATTGGATTGACTTCTACGCAATACAATGTCAACGGATGTTTAAAGCCTATAGAACAACACTTTTCTTTTAAAGAAGAAGAATGAAACCGTGCCTGAATGACCTCACGCCACACTGACCAGATTAACAGAGGAGTATTTGTGATTTTGAACACTCTGTGAATGCTTGAAATACTGTAACGTTACACTGGTCTGAATATAGCCCCCCCCCCCGACCCAAGCCCTCCCATGGGAGGTGGGGTGGGAGCAGGGAGACCCTTCCTGTCGGGACCATCAGCACACCCTTGAGTTTCCCCTCGACCCGTCCCGGCAGTCAACACCTCCTCCTCCGGGACGGGGGTCCTCCTCCCCGCAGGAGGAGAATATGAAGGCTGGAATGACAGCGCTCCGCTGACATGCAGCAGCTGTTACGCACTGTAACGCCCCGCGCTGTGAGAGAAGACGCTCCAGAAGGAGCACAAGGAGACCACCTCGCCCCTAGACCACCTCGCCCCTAGACCACCTCGCCCCTAGACCACCTCGCCCCTAGACCACCTCGCCGCTAGACCACCTCGCCGCTAGACCACCTCGCCGCTAGACCACCTCGCCGCTAGACCACCTCGCCCCTAGACCACCTCGCCGCTAGACCACCTCGCCGCTAGACCACCTCGCCGCTAGACCACCTCGCGGCTAGACCACCTCGCCGCTAGACCACCTCGCCCCTAGACCACCTCGCCGCTAGACCACCTCGCTGCTAGACCACCTCGCCGCTAGACCACCTCGCCCCTAGACCACCTCGCCGCTAGACCACCTCGCCCCTAGACCACCTCGCCGCTAGACCACCTCGCCCCTAGACCACCTCGCCGCTAGACCACCTCGCCCCTAGACCACCTCGCCGCTAGACCACCTCGACGCCGCTGCTGGTTCTAGACTCTGGAACTTCTGAACATTTCAGGCATTGACTCACTCAAGTACTGGACATATCGTACCGGCCTCATGGACGTAATAGTAGATTTTATTTGGACAAGGACATGACAATGTCATTGGACGAACCAGATGCATTGTTTACAGTGTATTAGCATAAATGCTAGTTTACAACGCCTGTCCAAAAAAAAAACTGGTAACCCTGCAGGGTCCTAGTCTGTTGTCTCAGTTTGTTCCATCAGGTGGTTTATATTGCGGTGCTGAACGTCATTCATTCAACAGTCAAAGTTGATGACACTGGTCTTCCGAATGTACCATCAATAACTAGGCCCACTTTTTACATTCCTTCAACCACTTCCCTACCTCCAGTGGTCCTACTGGGTGGGTTCAGTCCCCTACCTTACCTCCAGGTGGTCCTACAGGGTGGGTTCAGTCCCCTACCTTAACTCCAGGTGGTCCTACAGGGTGGGTTCAGTCCCCTACCTTACCTCCAGGCGGTCCTACTGGGTGGGTTCAGTCCCCTGCCTTACTTCCAGTGGTCCTACTGGGTGGGTTCAGTCCCCTACCTTACCTCCAGGCGGTCCTACTGGGTGGGTTCAGTCCCCTACCTTACCTCCAGGCGGTCCTACTGGGTGGGTTCAGTCCCCTACCTTACTTCCAGTGGTCCTACTGGGTGGGTTCCCACGTTGTGGGTGGGAGAAAACGGATGGGGACGAATGGCGCCCATTTTCTATTCCTAGTCAGCTCAGAATTTTTGTTCTGTTTGTAAAACCAAAGCTCTGTGCTATGCAGAAACATATTAATTATTAAACATACATTAATAATAGTATCAGCATTGAGAATATCATTTGTGAATGGGGAGAGCAGTGGTGTACTGTATGTGTGGTCTTCCTGCAGGCGGACCTAAACTCTCCCCCAATGGAGACCACGGCTCCTGGTGTGTGTGTGTATGTGTGTGTGTGCGTGTGCGTGTGCGTGTGTGTGTGTGACAGGGGGGTACTTGTGGGACAGATATATAAACAGTGTGTCTAAGTTGTCAAGGAAAACTTTGAACTATTTATTGTAATAGGAAACCAATTATGGCGTAACGTATACCATGTATGTTCCTCTATATAGCTGAGTGGCGCGGTACATAATGAGTGTGTTGAAGAAGCCCTACTGAGGCTCCCCTACCCTCCGCGCCTGCTCTGTGTCAAGCCGCAGTCGGCCCTGCTGACGTCCACCGCCAAGAGGGCCTGTCATCCTGGCATGTGCTACTTGATCTCTGGGGAGGGTCCAATTCAACTATAAAAAGTAAGGTTGTGTATGTGGACAAGTCTTCTGTGTGCATGCATGTTGTTTGTGTGTGTGCATTTGGCTATGCGTGTGTATGTTTGTGCGCTTGTGTGTGTGTGTGTGTGTGCGTGTGAGTGTGCGTGTGCGTGTGCGTGTGTGTGTGTGTGTGTGTGTGTGTGTGTGTGTGTGTGTGTGTGTGTGTGTGTGTGTGTGTGTGTGTGTGTGTGTGTGTGTGTGTGCGTGTGTGTGTGTGTGTGTGTGTGTGTGCATGTTCCCATGCCCACACGTGTGTGCCAGAGATAAGAGGAAGAATAAAGTGGAAGGAAAGATTGAAGGAGAGAAAGCAAGACAGTGATGGAGAATACAATGCAAGGAAAGAAATGAAGAGAGAGAGAGAGAGAGAGAGAGAGAGAGAGAGAGAGAGAGAGAGAGAGAATGTTCAAGTTAATTGACTATCTATTAAAAGATGGCCGACACGTCCGTCCATGAGGCATTATGTCTGTCAGAAAATGAAGGACTCACATAACTGTGAGACCATCAATTCCACATTGTTGTCGACTGAAGCATTAAAGCTAGGATAGGCAGGCAGCAAGCTAGCAGGTAGGTAGCTAGGCCGGTAGGTATCTAGCAGGTAGCTAGCTCGGCAGGTAGTGAACAATCCTTTCATTCGGGCCAGATGAAATGACCACAGATACTTTTATTATTTTATTTTATTATTTAAAAAAAATAATTATTATTTATTTGCCTCCCATAGCTTTAAAAGAGCGTCATTTAATTGCAGGTTCCTTTTCAATCATGACATATCTCCGGCATTTCCCTTGTCCCTGATGGAACCCGAGCCTTGCCTTGTTGACGTCTGTCACAGCCACAGAACGCCTGTGTCAGCAGCAGGCCGCGTGTGTGCAAAGCCACACACTAGAGGATCTAGGTGCTGCCCCGTCTATATGCTCTGCGTTTATAACCAAGCACTTGCATATGAGCCGGAGTGGGGGTCCTATTTATATCCGCTGAACCATTCGACACCGCTGCTGACGCAAGGTGGACTGGTGTCTGACATCTGTAACTGGTGCGTGTACAGTGATAAAGTCCATAAAAGCTCCTACACCCAAGCGCTGAACTGATTCTGAAATACATACACAGTACACACAAGTTAAGAGATCACAGGAGGGGCACAAACCAACTGTGTGGCAGAATAAAAGCTGGAGACTGTGGTTATTACAAAGATTGTGAGTGCTAAAGATAGTGCGAGAGGAGTAGCCCATTCAAGTTAGAAGGTGTGCCTGGCAGGCTTCTCCGACTATAGGCAGTAGAGATGAGTTTAGAAGACAATGGGGAGGAGGGGGTGGATCAGCTCCTGCATTCTCCCCTGATTGTGATACTAGCAAGCTTCTGGCCTGTCCATATTTAGTCAGGGCTCCTCTGTGACACAGGGCCCCCACCCATGAATCATTTGCACCCAGTATGGGCGACCAAACAGACCATAAAAACATCCGGCCTCCTGCCCCCACTCAACCTTCCCTACAACTCAACACAACCACAAGCGGAGACACCTTCACTGGGTTGATGCCAGGGAATCCTCGGTTAACTGGACATGGTTGGTGAGCTGATGAGGTCTGGCATGCCACTGACGGCATGGCCGTTGTTGGGGCACACTAAAGAGGAGCGAATGTACAATGCACAATTGTGTGTTTGTCTTGAATAATAAGGGATTCCAGTGTATCTCCTTCCAGTACTGTATGAGAGCCATAATAAATGAGTTAGATGCAGGATGGTCTTTGTGTTTTGTTCTGTCTAGAATGTGTTACATGAAGCGCTGTTTAAAGTAGCGCCATCTTAATGAGTTCCATTCTTAGCTCCTGGTAAGAAGCTCTTGACTATCCATGGAAGGCTATGCAGGCCAGTCGGTTGAGATGATGCATATGATATTAGATTAGTTCTTAAAGTAACACTGCCTCATAACTCTTATAATGCAGCTTAGCCTTCAGTTCAAATATTTAGATTCCCATCTGTGCAGGGACAGGATCTGTCGTCCATCACAGCAGCCTCACTTACTGTAAACAATTGGCTGATTTCAGGTGCCAAGGATTATTGTTAAGGGAAAATGCTACGGCCTTTTAAGGCCATAGAGAAACGCAAGAAATCCATCCTTCAACAAATGGTTGATTCTTCGGCAATACTTTACAGTTAAAAACTACAGAACACAAGGAATTTCAGCCTCACAATGAGCTATAGGATCTATGAAAGACCAACCAAAGATAATAACATATTAAATACTCCCAAAGATTTACAACTGAAGTGAAGAGAGAAGAGGCGCTGTGATCACACCTAAAGGACTCCAATGCTACTGAAGCAGCTTTCGAACTGGCCCTCATTTAGAATGAGATTCAATGTGTCCCCTTCTGTGTGGCCAGCCTTCAGCGCTGTGGCAATGAGCCCTCTGGGAACATCCTCTGCAATATCAACTTTTAAAATGGAACTATTTTGTATATTTTGGCCTATTGGGAAAATGTAAGGGGCCAATTACTGTGTGTTAGTGGATACCTACTGATGCATATTTTATTTCTCCAGAATGATTGTTGAATGAAAGAAAAAAGGCTTGAGTGATACAATGCAAATGGAATTCTTCTCCATTGAAGATAGAAGTAAACATTCACTGTAAGGCTATTGAGAAATCTATGCAATTGAGGTCCCTCATAGTGACTTATGATCCAAAGTGTCTGGAGGGCATATTTTATGGGTCTTCATGCCGAAAAAGACCCTGGGTTAAATTATCGCCGGAATTACACTTTAACACCACTCTTGGTGTCTGTGCAAACGTTACCAGCCTCTATCAAGTAGAATGGGCAATGGGGAACCAAGATGGCCTCCTGCTGTAGAAGTTTCCTGTCATAAGGGCAAGGGGGAACCAAGATGGCCTCCTGCTGTAGATGTTTCCTGTCATAAGGGCAAGGGGGAACCAAGATGGCCTCCTGCTGTACATGTTTCCTTTCATAAGGGCAAGGGGGAACCAAGATGGCATCCTGCTGTAGATGTTTTCTGTCATAAGGGCAACAGGGTAAAGAGTAAACGATACCACAATCCTTCTTCTGCTTAACTTGACAGCCGTTGTTGTGGCATAACATATTTTTTTCAAATACTACTTCAGGTTGGACAATGCAACTATATATCCCTGCTCTCAGTGACATCAACTGTACTTATAGGGGACCTATGATGCTTTTTCGACTTTTATGACCTATAAACGTTGTTATAATGATTGATAGTCATGTTTAACCGTACTAAAGTGTGAAATAATGACGTACATGCATTTCGACGTATTCCCTGCTGACAGTCTGGGGTGGCTGTGCGGAGCGCTAAACACTCGGGACAACGTTTGCGATTCAGTTGTTCACATTTCCGGGAAATCATCTACGTAGATGCACTCCTGCCGCGCCCCCATATGCCCGGTCAAACTGCCCGCGCGCGTGCTTCAAGGAAGTTAACCAATCACAACGGAGTTGGGTTGGCAGGAGGGGGGCGAGGGGGCGGAGAAGGACGAAACCGAGCGTTGACAGAGAATGCTGAAAGCGCCCAGATGAGAGGAAGAGTTTCCCGAAAATCGACATTGTCTTTTGTGTATGGTTAAACATTACTATCAATCATTATAACAACGTTTATAGGTCATAAAAGTCATAATAGGTCCCCTTTAAGTCTTAAGTAGGGGGATACAAAAATCTAGGGGGCTCAGAGAGCTAGGAGTAACCAAAGCCCCATAGCAATGTCCCTAACCACAATTAGAAGACAGCTTCGAAGGCTTCAATTAACCTTTGAGATATTTGGTCACATATGAATTTCAGCGCGTGAGAATAATCTAACTCTACAAAGTTAATCACCTTCCACCATTAACTATCAATAATAAATAATAGCTCTAATGAGCTAAAGGAACCAAATCAAAAACACAAAGGGGATAATGAACTAGGGTAACAATTACAGGTATAATGCACCCCATATTATTAGCTGAACATAATTTGGATCCCCCTGTGTGCATTGTCTCCCTGTTCATAGTTAAATCTGTGATATACTGATACATATGTGGCTTTACCAGCTGATTAACCTAATTAGTTTTTCTATGATCTGGTAAATCTGTTCAAAATCTATTTCTAACTTCACTTGTTTGAAGTACGCGTTTGCAAAGATTTCCTGTAAAATTAGCTCTGAATAAAAAAGCTGTGCTGTGGTTCTTAATAATAGAGTCTGAGCCTAAGGCAGATTGTTGCTAGGTAACGCCACCTTGGTAAACAATGACGGGATAGCAAGATGGCAGCTGGAGCCTGTCCTCACCTGGACGCCGCGATCTCGGCCTTCTGCTTGGCGATGGCGGCGGCCCTCTGCCCGCCCTCCAGCCCCCGCTCAACCTTCTGCTTGATCTTGGTGCCTCTGATGTTGATCACCCTCTTCTTCATGGCCTTGACCAGCATGTTGTTGAGGTACTTGCCCTCCTCCTTCCCGCCCTCGGGGAAGCTGGTGCATCCGTAGCCGTGTCTCTGGTTGTTCAGCCACTCTCCCTCGTACTTCAGCCCGCTGGACCGCTCGCTTATTCCGTACCCCGAGCGCTTGTCGTTCTTCCACTCGCCCATGTACACCTCCGTGGTGGTGGCGTCGATGTCCGCCTCCACGGGGGGGAAGTCCTCGGCGCCGGCCAGGCTGTCATCCCCGATGCTGATGGTGGAGTTTGCGTCGCTGTTGTTGGAGCTGAGCGCCGACTCGGTCCTCAGGAAGCTGATCTTGCTCTTCTGGCTGGACAGGGAGGTGCGCGAGTCCGACTTCTTCAGCTTGCCCAGCAGGGAGCCTCTGTTGAACAGGCCCTTCTTCTTGGGCTTGACGGCCTCGGGGTCCACCTGGAGGGTGAGGGCGAAGCCGCCGCGGGACGGCCCCAGCTGTGTGGGCGTGGGGGTGCAGGTCTCCTCCCCCGCCGCGTTGGTGGTGGTGATCATCGGGACGTCCTGCTGCAGCACAGCGCCGTTGCTCTGCTCGCTGCGCAGGGAGGTGAGCGAGGTGCGGAGCGGGGAGCGCACCACGGCCGCCATGCCAAAGGGGACGCTCTGGCGGACCCCGTAGCCGTGACGCATGCCCCCCGTGAACTGGCCCTGGAACGTGCCTGGAAGAGACAGCGGGCAACAATTAACCACAACATCTTCCCACTTTCTTCTAAATCGTCCTTTCTTATTTCTTAATTGTCTTTTCAATCAAACATTGGAAGGCCGGTGCCATTGGCATAAAGTATCTAAGGCCTGGGAATTTATGCCGGGCACAAACACAACGTGTCTGGACTGGGGATATAACAGACACGTGGGTGGATTCCAGAGGGACAGACCCAGAAATGTAAGGCCACGGGGGCACAGGGTTTGGGGGGCTATATTTACCCCTGGATATCTGGTGGTACCATGTTCCCCGGCCAGCAGCCCTCGGTGCGCCCCTTAACGCACGGGGCCCCAGGGCTGATGAGTCAGCTGGAGGGACATTTGCCATTTTCCGGCCTGGTACTCGTCACAATTGCTTTTCCTACGGCGTCTACACTGGCCTTGTATCAGATAGCCAATCATTGAGGTTTAACAGGCCTTCAGAAGAGGAGATGTGCTCAAAATAACTCGGAATGTCTATTGAATTAAATTTAGTCCATTCTTGCACGAAATATTTGTCATGTTAGTCTGACATAATTATATAACCTTTTGAGCAGGAGAATAACAGCTTTCTTTAGTTTCTTCAAAATGTAGATTATAGTCCACGGTCCGACTGAAGCAGGAGACAATGATTTTTCCTGGTTTGAAAGAGTTCCTGGGTAACACTATGTAATGAGGTCCAGGTGCATGCTGGAGCTAGCAGCAAGAGGGGGGAGGCCTCCAAGTATGAAGTGAACATTAATATCCCTTGTCTACCTATTCTGTACCATTGTGGCTTAGCCCGAACAAATTACAAACTAATAGCTAGGGCCCTCTTGGTACAGACAGACTGTAGCTAGGGCCCTCCTGGTACAGACAGACTGTAGCTAGGGCCCTCCTAGTAGAGACGGACTGTAGCTAGGGCCCTCCTGAGACAGACTGTAGCTAGGGCCCTCCTGGTAGAGACAGACTGTAGCTAGGGCCCTCCTGGTAGAGACAGACTGTAGCTAGGGCCCTCCTGGTAGAGACAGACTGTAGCTAGGGCCCTCCTGGTAGAGACAGACTGTAGCTAGGGCCCTCCTGGTAGAGACAGACTGTAGCTAGGGCCCTCCTGGTAGAGACAGACTGTAGCTAGGGCCCTCCTGAGACAGACTGTAGCTAGGGCCCTCCTGGTAGAGACGGACTGTAGCTAGGGTCCTCCTGGTAGAGACAGACTGTAGCTAGGGCCCTCCTGGTACAGACAGACTGTAGCTAGGGCCCTCCTGGTAGAGACAGACTGTAGCTAGGGCCCTCCTGGTACAGACACACTGTAGCTGGGGCCCTCCTGAGACAGACTGTAGCTAGGGCCCTCCTGGTAGAGACGGACTGTAGCTAGGGTCCTCCTGGTAGAGACAGACTGTAGCTAGGGCCCTCCTGGTAGAGACAGACTGTAGCTAGGGCCCTCCTGGTACAGACACACTGTAGCTGGGGCCCTCCTGGTAGAGATGGACCATTGCTGGTGTCTATAAGGGGCCCAACTAGTCACATTCTATTTGGACATACAAACTTTTGGCCCGGACCCAAAAGAGCAAGGGCCACAGGGAATTGGGCCCTGTGGCCTAGTCCATAATATGGCCAGGTCCAGGAGGCTGAATGTACTGACTTTTGTGGCAAAATTTGAAAGCCATTATTACATGATAACTAATGTAGGCCTACTTTAAAAAAAAAAAAACGAAACAAATGTTGAATCATAAAAGATATAAACATTCCATAAAACACACACGTTGAGAATGCCTCAATCCAACGTCTCAACCACATGGTCTCAACACTTCTCACCTCCATCAGCATAGGTCTCTGTGCCATATCCATCCTGAAGTCCATTATTCCAGGTCCCCTCGTACTTGGCCCCACTGCCAACACTCAGACGCGAGCCGTATCTTCCTTTGAAGCCATGGGTCCATTCCCCTCTGTAAATCCAGTGTCCCTTGGTTTCTACCCCGAGACCGTGTCGTTTTCCCTGTGACCAGTACCCCTCGTAGGTGTTCCCACTGGGCCAGGTGTAGACCCCAACCACTTCGAATCCGTAATTCCAGGAGCCAGAGAATTCCCCCTGCCCTTTGGGTCCAGTGCAGATCCCATGTCCGTGAGCCTTACCTCCTTCCCAACCTCCACAGAAAGCTCCGCCGTCATCAAATTCAAAGCGACCTCCACTCATACCTCCCAAGAACCTGCAGGTCACCTACCGAGAAGCTGATCCGTCTTCTGACCTCGCTGAAGATAAAAACCTGCCAATCTTAGATCACCTTCGCCTGACATCCAAACGGGTTCTTTAGTTCATTAAACCACTTGCGTGAAGGTGGGCCGAGGGAACATGTTGACCCGCTTTACAGGAACATTCACTAGTAGATCAAAAGCTTCTTCTAATCTTGGGATCCA
Source organism: Gadus chalcogrammus (assembly GCF_026213295.1). NCBI lineage: Eukaryota > Metazoa > Chordata > Actinopteri > Gadiformes > Gadidae > Gadus > Gadus chalcogrammus. The sequence goes on along the minus strand of NC_079412.1, from coordinate 6,256,944 downwards.
GTGTCTTCTTTCTGGGTTCCTTTGTATAACTCATGCTCCTTTTCCAATAGTTGCAGAATACTTTTGTAGTTGACGTTCTTTTCTTTCTTGTGAATGGATATGGTCCTGTTGTGGCCTACGGATCTTGCATGGCCTTCAAGGTGGACAGACAGAGCAGCCCTGTCCCGTCCCGTCCTCTTCAGTCAGCTTCTCCTGACAGTTGCTGCTGTTGGAGATACTTGAGCAGACCTAACAAGGCGACCGGTCCCTACACACACCGGTCCAAAAATACAACCCAATCCCGGCTCCCCAATCCCGGAGCGTTCCCACCTCGGGTCTGGGCGTGCATACCATCTCTTAACTAGTAGGCCGTTTTTAATACTCCTGTTGAACCTCTTTACCAAGGCCCGGGACTTTTTTGAACTGGTATGATGGTTACACTCAAACATTAAACGTTCAATCAAACGAGTCAAATTAAATATAAATATAATATCCTCGTTCTTTCCAAATCGGTATAGTATGACGAGCAGAGTTCCTTAAATCTAAAAACTTTCAGCAGTTCAACAGTCAACAACTCAGTGCGGGTCTCTCTGCTGCTTGCGGTTTGGCTCCCCAGGCTGGCCGCTTACTGGAGTTACACTCAGAACAACACGCTCCTCTGCTGCCTGCGAGGTGGCGCCCTCTGCCGGCCGCTTACTGGTGTTACAATCGAAACAACACGTTCCTCTTGGTAGAGCATTGTTCTTTCATTTCATTCGTTTTTGTTTAACTATACTATCGACATACATTGATTCAAATATATAAAATCAATATATATGTATTTCATTTAGATGTTTATTAGCCTGGGCCATTCAGGTAGAGAAAACAGGTAGAGAGAGAGAGAGGAGAGGAGAGAGGAGAGAGAGAGAGAGAGAGAGAGAGAGGAGAGAGAGAGAGAGAGAGAGAGAGAGAGAGAGAGAGAGAGAGAGAGAGAGAGAGAGAGAGAGAGAGAGAGGTGTAATATCTGGAAAGGAAACCCTTGCTCGCTGCAGATGGGATGAGGCGGAAACGGCCGCTATTGACGTTGAATCCAGTTTCAGCACCGGAGCTGTCCGGAACCGAACCGGGACGCTTTGAATCGACGAGGCTCAGCCCGTGGTCCTGAACCCCCCCCCCCCCCTCTCTCTCTGTCTCTGTCTCTGTCTCTGTCTCTCTCTCTCTCTCTCTCTCTCTCTCTCTCTCTCTCTCTCTCTCTTCTCTCTCTCTCTCTCTCTCTCTCTCTCTCTCTCGCTCTCTCTCTCTCTCTCTATCTCTCTCTCTCTCTCTCGCCTCTCTCCTCGCTCTCGGCCTCGCCTCTCTTCCTTCCTCTTTCCACCATCTGTCCTCCACTCCTCCCTCCCTCCCTCCCTCCCTCCCTTCATCTCTCTCTCACCCTCCCTGGTCCTCTCGTACGTTCAAAACGCTCTGTCATGGCGTCTTCCAACAATGTTACCCCCACCAACTGTAGCTGGTGGCCCATCTCCGCCATGGAGGACGAGGACGGACAGATCCAGGACGGGGAGGACAGCGAGGAGCGTAACGCAGAGCCCAGACCGTTCTCCAAAGACCGGCTGGTGTTGTACCACTGGACACAGTCGTTCAGCTCCCAGAAGGTAAAAGCTCAGTATGAAAATGGAGCACGATGGCCAGTGGCATGTAGTGTTCTGCATGTTATACCGCCCGGCTGGTCCAATGCACAGGGCATCTTCAGTATGGTCGCAGCCCAGGCCACCTGCAACATGGATCTGATCTGGTAGCTGGGCATGTCTCCCCATTGACACGTATCAAAACGCTGCAGCACGAATCTCATTTCCTCGACCTACTACTGGGTGTCGGGGATCGATAGCCACCGTCCTCAGCCTCCGTGCCAGTGGACCGTTCAACCTTGACTGCATGCCTGTCAACAACCCTCCGTCAGAGTGGAGGCTTTATCCCCTTAGAACTGGAGGATGGGGTTCAACCTTATGTGGTCTGAAACATGACAGCCCTAAATAATTGATTATTATGAGGTATCTCTGGAAAATGACAAACCACAGAGGCAGTCCTCACACCTTTGGATTGGCTATGCCATATTATAGTTTAAATTCTATGGATATAAATGTACCATCTAAATGAATAGGCTACATTACATTACCTTGCCGCTATAAATAGACGCGGCCAGGCAAACAGGCTACTGTCAGCTTTAGACTACATAACATTTGTATATTCTTGTGCATTATTGTGCTACTGGCAGCCTGCTGTTAAATAAACATACTGTTTAGTTAATCACAGGCAGGATGCCCATAATGTAATGGGTGATATCATGACTTTCACACATCCTCTCCTCTGTCTTGTCTTGCTCACTCTGAGTTATGTAAACATGTTTGTTATCTCAGCTATTTTATTTTAGCACCATATATTGAAGTACTGCAAATTCCTCTCTGTTCCTTTTCAGTTCAGTTAAATACATCTCAATATTCATTTGTGTGGACTTCATGTTATATTTGACTATTAATATACATTACTTTAAATATCCGTTGTACTGTTAAGTTATCGTGGTACTGTCTGTAGACTACTTGCTCTCAGCAGAGTAGTTGGAGCGATGTGTTCTGGGTGCTTGAACCAGTGTTGGGACATTTTTCCGGCCCAATCTGGCAACCCTGGCAGCTTAGTTCCAGCCAAATGTCCCCCCTCCAACACAAACACTTCCACCTGGTCTGAGTCTGTTGGTACCTGGGCTGAGTCTGTTGGTACCTGGGCTGAGTCTTTTGGTACCTGGGCTGAGTCTGTTGGTACCTGGGCTGAGTCTGTTGGTACCTGGGCTGAGTCTGTTGGTACCGGGCTGAGTCTGTTGATACCTGAGTCTGTTGGTACCTGATTCTGTTGGTACATGGGCTGAGTCTGTTGGTACCTGGGCTGAGTCGGTTGGTACCTGGGCTGAGTCGGTTGGTACCTGGGCTGAGTCGGTTGGTACCTGGGCTGAGTCTATTGGTTCCTGGGCTGAGTCTGTTGGTACCTGAGTCTGTTGGTTCCTGAGCTGAGTCTGTTGGTTCCTGAGTCGGTTGGTTCCTGAGTCTCTTGAGTCCTGTGCTGAGTCTGTTGGTCAGCACGTACCGCTGGAGTCTGAGCTGCTAATGCACGGCCGTCACCCAGCAAATGAACCTGATTGGTGGGATCATCACCTCATAACTGGATCTGGGTCCGTCAGATTGAGGACCAGTGGCATAAAGACCACGTATGAGCTGAACGCTGTGAATATGCAGCAGGGCCAGCTCAGTGTTTCTCTACATGTTAGACACTAGAATACATACGATGATAGGAGGTAGTGGAGATATCAGACCTCTTCTCCTCTCAACATGTGGGTTTCAGGGCGACCGTGGCTCGAGGATAGTGACTCAGAGGGGTGTGGAGTTCTGGCCTCAGAGCCCTTCCAAAACAGAAATTGTCCTTGTGTGTTTTCCCCCTTTCTACTGTTCTTTTTAACAGGATGCCCTCTTTTCACATGATTATGACCATCATGTTGATATGGGACGGACCGCCTAGAGCTCATACTCGTGTGTACTCCTAACCCCACAGCGAAGGCCAGGCCAGCCGTGCAGGATGGATGCTGCTGCTGATGCCGTTCAATGGCCAGGGGTCACAGCTACCTGAGGTTGGCAGTGCCGTAGCCTGCTGTTGTTCTCTACCCTGCTGCTTTAAACAGCCAAACACAATCAAACAGATAGCACGGATATGACCTGCTCACTCTATCTCAGACAAATACTTTTAGTTTTGTGCAGATCTTTAGTTTTATTCAAAGGTCCCATGGCATGCTACTTCATGGATGCTTTAATATAGATATTAGTAGGCCCCTAACACAGTATTTGAAGACGTTCCCGAAATTCAGCCGTGGTGCAGAATTACAGCCACTACGAGCCAGTTGCACATAGTTTTTTTCCCCAAACGCGCCGTTTCGGTGTCTGTAGCTTCAATGCAAATGAGGAGGAGCGAGGCGGGTCAAGGAGGAGGGTGGGGGTGTGGCCCTGAGCAGCTTGCAGCCACGATACCATGCGCTCTGTTTACAGTGGATGTATCGCAATGGCGAGACGCACACAGCCTTTGGCCGTGTTCTGTAAATATTTGGGAGTCCTGGAGCTCTATATCTAAATAATATCATATCATACATAGATATCATATCATATATATTATCACGGCCTGTGTGCGCCTCCAGAAGATATTATGGATCTCAAACGACTGCGTTGGGTTCTCCGACGTCTCTGGTTCTTCCACGTCGACATCAATCTGTGGTAGACGACATGGAGGAGAAAGGAATTGTTGCCCGTGGTTGTTGACCGCGATTTTCTCCCGCCGGAGCCTCGCCGCCTTCGCAGCAGGCAGCGGACAGCGCCGAGGCGGTGGTCCCTCGGCAGCGGGCAGCGGAGAGCGCCGAGGCGGTGGTCCCTCGGCAGCGGGCAGCGGACAGCGCCGAGGCGGTGGTCCCTCGGCAGCGGGCAGCGGACAGCGCCGAGGCCGGTGGTCCCTCAGCGGGCAGCGGACAGCGCCGAGGCGGTGGTCCCTCGGCAGCGGGCAGTGGGAAGCGGGGCTCAAGGGGGAGACAATCTCGGGCAACAATCCCTGTCTCCTCCATGTCCTGGTTCATGTACTTCAGGGAGGCAAAGCCGAATTTCCTTTCCCCCAATTTCTTCTCAACCATGGCTGAGATAACCCCAACTACGAGTCTCGTTGTGGAAATACCAGAGAGGAGAGTCCGACGTGTTATGCGCCATAACACGTCGGACAAAATAACAAAGGAGTGAACAACACTAATGTGTGTAATCACACACACACATGTGGCGCTCACACGGTCGTAGCTCATTGTCTCATTGGCGGGCAAAATTCTCTGGGCGGACAAGGCAGAGAAAGGGGAGGAGCTTGGCCCCTCATGACGACATATGGGGCAACATTCCAAATCAGCGCGCTTGAGCTTCCATTTTTTTCACAGGCAAGCAGGATACCTAGTGCTCATTATACACCGAACGCAAGTTTTAGCCACCTGGGGACCATAGGCAGGGGAACTAATATTTATGCTAGAAAACCTCATAAAGTGAGATTTTCATGCCATGGGACCTTTAAAGATATGCTGTTAATCTCCCTTTGTGCTGCTAAATGTAACTAAACAACGACTGAGGTTTTGTGTTTTGTTGTGAAGGAATGAGCAGGGGCAACGTGGTCTGAACATGGCTGTGATGAAGGATCAATTGTGTAACTATCCCAGTCAGGTCGAAAGCCAGCAGTGTAATCTTTTTGGGGCTTTTGGTGTGATTGTGCTTTTTTACATTTCTGTAAAATCTCACTCAAATGTATCATCCCATTATGTAAACAAATCTCCCCCTTATGTGTGTTCTTCCCAAAGGTCACAGTAGCTTGACCTCCCTGTATTTATCTTACCTTGCTGCTTGTGATGAATCCCGACCGTCACATCGTTCTAATACAGTAAATAATCTCTTATTACTGGAGGGTCTGTGGATGAATTGTAGCCCCGGCCGTAATGCAGAGACTTAACAACCACATGTAGCCTACTGAAGTGCTGCAAATTCCTTTCAGTTCCTTTTCAGTTCAGTTCAGTTAATCTCCATATAAATGTGTTGGGACTGTATGTTATATATGACTATGCCTCACTTTAAATAATCAAAGTACTGTATTATCGCAGTACTGTATGTACTTCTAGAGTGAGTACTCTAGTAGTACATACAGTAGCAGAGTAGTGGGAGCGATGTGTTCTGGGTGCTCCAACGAGGACTGGTGTGTCCCCCCCGCCAACACACTCCCCCCTGGGCTGAGTCTGTTGGTCACTTACGGCTGCAACCACATTGTGCTGAATGTTGTGAGGCTGGCGTCTTGTTGTGACCCCCTCTGACTCAACAGCTGACTTCGCCCTGATATTAGTCGGGCGGTCCTGCTGAATTATTATTCCTGTAACGGCTTCTCCCTATTTTACCCGACAATAATTATATTTTATCAACTTCAATTCTGCTTTTATTTAAAATAGTCTATCGTTGTAGTCTACCGGTGTAGTTCATTTTTAACTAATAGGTTGTTAAAACACTTGTAGTGCTTTGCCCCAAACGTCCACACCAGCACTCAGCACCTGGAGTAGGTAACTGGAGGTAGGTCTATACTCTCCTGATTAAAGCCTCAGAATCACTTGTAACACACATGATGGTTTCTTCCTTTTCTCCACTCCTTGGGTCAGGTCCGTCTAGTCATCCATGAGAAGGGCCTGATCTGCGATGAGAGGGACGTGAGTCTGCCCTTGCAGGAGCACAAGGAGCCTTGGTTCATGAGGCTGAACCTGGGGGAGGAGGTGCCTGTCTTCATCCACGGGGACACCATCGTCAGCGACTACAACCAGATCATCAACTACATGGAGAAAACCTTTGCAGGAGGTACAGTGGCAACGTGCTGACGAGTGTGCTTCTCTCTCCTGTGGACAAAGATTGTGAGATAAGGGTCTCTCTTGTCCTCGTGCTGTAGTACAACAGTATTAGGTGTTTTATTGCGTTTGTGTTTCCGATGCCTTGATATCCAGAGGAGAACTGAACGCCAGTGGTGGCGTGACACTTGATAGACTCATGGTGCAGCCCATGGAGGGGGCTGTGTTGCGTGTGTAGTCATGACATCGTGCCTGATAGTCGGGGCTTTACGTAATGTCCCATATATTCTCCAGGGATCCCGGAATGCCCCGAGGAACGCTGGGAATGATGGCCCATAGATGAAGACCCTCTTCCCCTTAGTGGAGTGTAGGGTGGACTGGGAATGATGGCCCATAGATGAAGACCCTCTTCCTCTTAGTGGAGTGTAGGGGGGACCTCGGTGAGGTGTGTGGTGGGGCCCTAGTTTGTGTAGAACTGCCCCTTGTGCACCATAGAGGACACCCGGCTGAGAGGGAACATCAGAAAGTTCTCTTATGCTCTTTCTGAAACTACTGTGATTGCAGAAACCACAGAAGAAGCTATAAATAAAAAAAAATAGGACATTGTAATGTCCTTCAAAAGCTTGTGTTACTTCTGGAACCAGACCTCGTGCTGGAGGTGCTTCTAACCGGCATTGGGACTATAGCTTTGACTTGAGGATGTACTTCTCCAGCGTTCAAGTCCCTAACGACATCTGGCCTGTGGACTACCAACGTGCAGGCTAGGAGGCTTTGGCCGTTCGGCCGAATGCATGACCAGTCCAGACCCGACCAGTCCTGCCTCTACGTGGAGTTTAGAAGTTGTTGAGGGCCATTTTCCCAAAGATTACACATAAAAAAAAGATGTATCCATCTCCTTTATTAAATGTGCTTTGTTATGATTTGTGGACATGTGACGTTGGGGGTTTCACAATAGGAAGTAGAAATGATCTTTACTGATCAACATGATGAGGGTTCAGCTACCTGCTGTTGGTGGACTGGACACCAGTGGGGCCGTTCCCCCCCGTTACGCGCTATAGGAACGGCTCTCTGCCTGCAGGCTATGCACAGGGCGTGCTGGAAGATGGCCTGGTGGCGTAGCAGCCCTGCCCTTAAGATGGCCTCCTCCTCCGACCCTGGGATGAGGGGCCATGAGCAGCCCGCCGTCTCCCTCTCTGTCCATGGGCTCCACCTGTTCTCCCCTTGAAGAGGTGAAGGTCTGAGATAGAGCTGAATGAGACTGAGCTGTAATGGTCCAACATGCAGCTCAACTTAAATATTGGCTCAGTCTGGACGGCATTCACCTTCAACACCTTTTACCAGCAGTATGACTTACTATAAATAGCAGGTAAAAGCAAAAAATCTGTTTTGTCTCTGATTTCTTTTGACCGAAGACATGGGTCTCAGTCCTCAATTTTTAAGTTCTAGGGCGTACAACATATAAGTATTAATAATTTTAAATAAGTGTGTAAGAGGGGTGTTTTTAGGAGGGTAAGGGAGGAGAATGGGCGCTGGGGGGTAAGGGGACAGGCTATGCAGAGTCCAGGTGAACTCAAAGCAGGTGAGTCTTGAGTCTCTTGTTCAGAGTCCAGGTGAACTCTGAACAGGTGAGTCTTGAGTCTCTTGTTCAGAGTCCAGGTGAACTCTGAGCAGGTGAGTCTTGAGTCTCTTGCGGAGGCTGGTGACAGTCTCTGCGGTCCTGATGTCGGCAGGGAGCTCGTTCCTCCATTGCAGTGCGAAAACAGATAAGAATTGGGATTTTGTTGTTGGACCTTTGGTTCCTCTTAGCGATGACGGTACCAGGCATTAACGGACAGGAAGTTGAGCGGAGCGCTTGAGCTGAGGTGTGTGATTTGACCAACGCTTGGAGGTAGGCTGGGGCAGTTCCGTTGAAAGGAACTTCTAGGCCAGTACCATCATCTTGAATCTGATGTGAGCTACTGCAGTGAAGTGAGCCAGTGGAGTTCACGGAGAAGGGGGGTCACATGGGAGGATGGTGGTAGGTTGAACACCAGGTGTGCTGCAGTGTCTGGATACGCTGATAGGGTTACAAAGGAAGAGAGGATGTCTGTGAAAGGTGTTATGCACAGTGCTGGTGGGCTGTCGCAGGCAGAATTGTCTTATTCCGGAGCCCTCATGAAGGTTGCCTAGGAACTCCAGGGGCTCCGTGATGACATCACGGGAAGAGGCGGTGCTTCTGCCTGAGAGGGACTCTGCCTGTGCTTCATTGAGTCTTTTTTTAAATCGTTCAACTTATCGCTCATTTACCTATCCAAGTGCGAGCACTATGTCAGGTTGACACTATAATCAAAAAAGGAAGTAGACTTGATGGCCATGGTAGAAGGGTCCTGCTGCAAGTGTGCTGTGTGTGCTCTAAGTGTGTGTGGGGCCGTGTGGTCCTGCTGTAAGTGTGTGTGGGGGTGTTCCCTGGCCTCAGAGGCAGTGGCTCCGCTGATCCCGGAGGCCGACTCCCCGGCCCACGAGCGCGTGCAGCAGTACCGCCAGCTCCTGGACGGCCTGCCCATGGACGCGTACACCCACGGGTGCATTCTGCACCCCGAGCTCACCACCGACTCCATGATCCCCAAGTACGCCACCGCAGAGATCCGGAGTGAGTAGAGCCAGTGTTGCACCGACAACTCAACTTCCCTTAACTTGACTTGGGATTTGTATTCAAAAATGTAGTTTCTTTAATTATTTTATGGCTGCACTCTCCTCAAACTTCAAACTTTGTGATTGTGTCTAAGAGTGTTTAGAATACACTATGTTGAGTTTTGTATTAGAATGCAATAGTATAAGAGTATGTTCTGAATGGTGATGTATGGGCCATACTCTAGAGAGCACATTGTACATTTGGTATTCAAGAATGTCAGTGGAACACTTCACTACCATATCTACAGTAACTGTAATCTAATTTGTGCATATAATAAGTGCCTCTGAAACAGATTTATTTCTGTGAAATTTTTGATTTTGATTATTTCTTAGGCATTGTCAGAACACTTATATGATTCTCCATGCATCCGACAATGTGTGTTCATGTTGGTATTGTGTGTGTGTGTGTGTGTGTGTGTGTGTGTGTGTGTGTGTGTGTGTGTGTGTGTGTGTGTGTGGTGGTGTGTGTGTGTGTGTTTTTGTGTGTGTGTCTGTGTGCTGCGTGCGGCGTGTGTGGTGTGTGCGTGCGTGCGTGCGTGCGTGTGTGCGTGTGTTTGTCAGGACACCTGGCAAACGCTGCGTCTGAGCTGATGAAATTGGACCACGAAGAACCTCAGCTGACAGAACCATACCTCTCCAAGCAGAAGAAGCTCATGGTGAGGACTGACACGGATGTACGTTAATGCCTACCAATTATCTACCTACATCCGTAGGTTAATACCTACGGATGTAGGCGATGGGGTTGGCTTAGCTCAGGAGGCACTGCGGGTTGACTGGTAACCGGAAGGTTGCTAGTTCAATACAGACGTAGGTAGAGGTAGTTTAATACGTACCGATGTAGGTTAATACGTATCGATGTAGGTTAATACGTACCGATGTAGGTAGAGGTCGGTTAATACGTACCGATGTAGGTTAATACATATCGATGTAGGTTAATACGTATCGATGTAGGTTAATACGTACCGATGTAGGTAGAGGTCGGTTAATACGTACCGATGTAGGTTAATACATATCGATGTAGTTACGTAGTTACGTATTGATGTAAGTTAATACGTATCGATGTAGGTTAATACGTATTGATGTAGGTTAATACGTACCGATGTAGGTAAATACGTATCGATGGAGGTCAATACGTATTAATATAGGTTAATATGTACCGATGTAGGTAAATACGTACCAAATGTAGGTAGAGGTTGGTTAAAACGTACCGATGTAGGTTAAAACGTATCGATGTAGGTTAATACGTACCGATGTAGGTTAAAACGTATCGATGTAGGTTAATACGTACCGATGTAGGTTAATACGTACCGATGTAGGTAGAGGTCGGTACATACGTACGATGTAGTGTTAATACATATCGATGTAGTTACGTCGTTAGTATTGATGTAAGTTAATACGTATCGAGGTAGGTTAATACGTATTGATGTAGGTTAATACGTACCGATGTAGGTAATACGTATCGATGGAGGTCAATACGTATTAATATAGGTTAATATGTACCGATGTAGGTAAATACGTACCAAATGTAGGTAGAGGTTGGTTAAAACAGGTGTAGGTCGATGTAGGTTAATACGTACCGATGTAGGTAGATGTAGGTTAATACTTACCGATGTAGGTAGATGTAGGTTAAAACAGATGTAGGTAGATGTAGGTTAATACGCACCGATGTAGGTTGATGTAGGTTAATACAGATGTAGGTAGATGTAGGTTGATACATACCAGTGTAGATAGATGTAGGTCAATACAGATGTAGGTATATGTAGGTTCATACGTACCGATGTAGGTTAATATGTACCAGGGACACGTCACAATGGAGCTGCATATGGTTGAGGCTCCTCATTACAGGAATGCTTATCAGAGTTGTTCTTAACGGTTAGTTTACTGTATTATCCTGACAGGCCAAAATCTTGGAACACGATAATGTGAATAACCTGAAGAAAATTCTGGGAGAGTTGATCATGGTTCTAGATCAAGTGGAAGCTGAACTGGAGAAGAGGAACCTGGAGTATCAAGGTATGAAATACATCTTTTCAAATTACAATCTCCATCTCGATCCAGCATTTGTTATATCTGTACTTTTTGAAAAATACCAACATGCATGAATAACTGTCAAATAAATGGATATATATTTTTTAATGTTTTGTATACTCACCCCCACTTGTTTTCGTCTCTTCTCAGGGGAGAAGTGTGAGTTGTGGCTGTGTGGACCTGAATTTACGCTAGCAGATATTTGCCTGGGAGCCTTGTTGCACAGGCTCAAGTTCTTGGGACTTTCGAAAAAATACTGGGAGGACGGCAGCCGGGCAAACCTCCAGTCCTATTTTTTGCGCGTGCAGAAACGCTATGCGTTCCGCAAGGTGCTGGGAGACATCCACAGCACGCTGCTGTCTGCCGTGCTGCCCAACGCCTTCCGCATGGTGAAGAAGAAGCCGCCATCTTTCTTCGGGGCCTCCTTCCTCATGGGCTCCCTCGGAGGGATGGGCTACTTTGCCTATTGGTTTTTAAAAAAGAAATATATGTAGTGAATGCCCTCTTCTTGTGTTTTAACGTCTGTGTATTTGTGTGATGTTTCAACTTTTTCTGTAAGGTTTCACGACTGCAGGAAACCTATGAATCTATATAGAGAACACTATTACGTATCTGGGGGAACTAAGAATATAAAGAACATTCCACAAGAAGGAATCAACCACAGCACATTTTGCAGGTTCCAGCGCCGTGGCCTCCGTATATTTCTGGCGACCTAGCGGTCTCATGGCTGACGACGGATGAGGCCTCTTATAGCTTGATGGAGGCATGCCATTATGTCCAGTTATACTCAAATGATAAACGTCATGATCTTAATACATAAGAAAGCTCAAACAAAATATAACGGGGTTTAATCACAGATCAAACTAAGATTGATGACTGGTTTGATTTGACCGTAGCATGCCACTATACTCTTCGACCATAGTGACTGCTTATTTGTGCACACCCTATAGGCCCGGTAGGCCACTAGTAATCCTCTACCTGGTTGAGATTCGACAGGTCTAATGCCAGGAGACCTCCATGTTGAGAAGCTTCTAAAAGCCTTGCCAGAAACTGCCAGTGGAGCTAACGGACTGAGTCATTCACACTTTGTACACCGCCGACAATTCAAAAAACCCCCCCCCACCCAACCACACGCACCCCCCCTCAGAGGTCCCCTTTCCTCTGAAGGAGCACATTGACACCCATGGCCCAGGGGCAGCGACAGGCCGCTGGGGGGGGCTGGTTTAGGCCCGGCCCGGTCAGCAGGGAGGCAGCGGTCACCGAGGGCGAGGGCATGGGGTTCAAATCATTAAGGTTGTAATAGCATCGTTTCATTTTTATTTTGCCTGTTTCATCTAGAAATGATCTGTACATTGTTATGAGCATTGAAGAAAATAAGATTTGTCCGAGGGTTAAAATGACTAAAAGATGATAAACACTTCCCGACGCCCCCCGCCTGGTGGGAGCCAGCTTATTGGATCAGCACTTCATTGATGCAGGGACTTTGACTTGCTTTACGAAAGCTATCAGATCTCCAGTTATGAAACAATATTTGGGTTCTTGATTATTTCGGAATGGTTTTACATTGATTCATGAAGACACCTGTTCAGGAACCTGACCTCTTATGACTGGAGACTTGAAAACAACAACTGAGCTCCCAACAAGCTGCTCTCATGGCTACAAACACGAAGCTACAGTACACAGCCACCTGGGAGGGAGACACCGTGTACATGGTGTGGTTTAAGAGGGAGAAGTCAACTCAAACTTCATGTAATGTAAGAACACTCAATTCTAAAAGTTTCACCATGACCCCCCTTGATCACCCCAATGTCCCCTTGGGTTTATCAAAAGGTTAATCAAAGCCCCTCTTAAAGACAGTTGTTTGTTTTTTCAGGTCATACAGGACTAGAGATTTTACCACAACAAATGCTTGGTATAATCGTCAATGTATAACACAATGTATAACCACAAACGACACATGTTTTAGAACAATATTTTATAGACATAATTTGATATGCATGTAAGAAATGATAGGGAAATATGGTGTAAAAAAATCTTAAAGGAGACATATTATACCACCAGGTGTGAGTGTGATTAGCCTTACAAGCTGTTTCGATAAATCTGCCCCATATGAACATCACTAGTGGGCGTGTCCACCTAGATCTGTGCTGGATAGATCAGTCTACCAACCAACCCAATGGACTAAAGTAAACGTTGCTCATCTATCCATGTAGTATAATACGACTCCTTTAAATAGGCTCACAAGCCCGATTGGACGTGACCTTCCATGTATCACCCCAAATGATCCAGGATTTTTGTCCCATTTTTACCATGCCTTCCATAATCTTGGCTTTGGGAACAGCCAAATATACTTAGTCTTCAAAAGGACCTTTACAGAAATGACAGAAACAGAATATTTCAATACATAACCAGCCTTTAATTGTGAGCAGTTTGTTCTTTATGATGGTAGGTTAGGTGGGAGATGTTTAGTGCTTCTTAAATCAGCTTGCCTAAGGATTGGACGTCTGTTTCATGGATCACATATACAAAAAATGTGGTGTTACTTTTGGCCATTCTATCTCACAATAGTATTTTTTTATCTTTTACTTTTATTTTTTTATATTTATAAATATGCATTAATTTATGGTGCTTTTTATGATGTTTTGTTCATGAGCCTTAACATTTTCAGTTGCCATCAAAAACCAAAATTAAATGATGAAAATGTAATCTGATATCTTTATTTACTTTAATGAGACGTGACTCATCACACGCTTAAGCTTGACCGCTTTGGATTGTTTGGGTATTGCAGATCTCTCAAATGCAACTACCATCGTTTTGTGGAAAAATATGTGTCATGAAATGAAACAAGAAAGAACCTCCGACCACCAGACCCCATTTAGTAATGTCATTATTTCATCCATAAACATGCCCACTACAAAGCGTAATGGTCTATTCCTTAGGAACAGGCGAATGTATGGCAGGCTTGAATAGGACCAAACTGAATGAGCTAGTTTAGTTTGTTGCATCTTGTATTTCGGATCGGCTAGGCTTATTACATGACACATACCATGTTTGGTAAGAAATAAATAAAAATTAGTGCTGATCTTGAAAAATAAAACACTTGAGTTTGAACACAGGTTTTGTACAACAAAACAGCAAGAAGACCAAAAGTTAATTTAACCATTGAACAAAATAGTGATAGGAGCTTAATGTCCAAGCATGAAGGGTTTATAAGAAGCATAGTCCTGCTTCTCAATTACCTGTTTAAAGTCAGATCTTTCAAAAAAAAAAAAAATATATATATATATATATATATATGTATATATATATATATATACTAGCCTACTAGGACTATTTCATCTGCCGTACACACACCTTTATAAGCAAAATACAAATAAAGATTATTGCATATTAATGAATTTTCTTGGCATTATTCTAAAATGGTCCTTTTAGGAACAGTGCTGACCACCACAGGGGCTGCAGGACTGTGGCCTTCACCTACACAACACTTTACACAGCCTGGTCAACCAGTAAGCCTGGTCCAACAGTAAGCCTGGTCAACCAGGAGGACTGGTCAACCAGGAGGACTAGGCTCGTTGTTTCTGTGGTTTGAGCTGGCGGAGCGGGGGGAGACCAGGGGACCATGGCCTAAGATACCACACCCTATAAGTCCCATGCCAGGCCAGTATGGCACAGAGGCTCCCCACCAACTTCTGAGACGGGTCGTGGAAGTACACAGAGGTACACGCAAACATGAATATCCAAACCACTACGAGTACGTTCAGGGCGATGTACAACAGCTGGACGACTACTCTGGGTAGGGTGGACAGACTGGCTGTCTTCAGGTGAGCCATGGGTGCCGTCTCCTCCATGATGAAGAGAGAGGAGTAGAGGAGCAGGAAGGAGTGTCCCGAGACGTCGAAGCCGTGCCAGTGAAGGCCGGCCCTCACACAGGAGGTCTTTGACGTGAGGTCTTTGTGGCTGACGTCCAGGGCAGCCGTGGCAAAACACGAGCCGGTGACATTTTCTATGTAGAGGAATGTCTCAGTGAAGACAAACCAACAGGCCGTCGCTGTGACCAGTGAGAGCACCCGTCGGAGCAGAAAGGCCACATCCCGGTTCAGGGCAGAGTTGGAGAGCAGCAGGAAGGGCGTCAGCAGCAGCAGAGTCCATCCCCAGCCTACCTTCACCAGGTACCTGAGGACACAAGGCTCCCCCTGAGTACCACTTAATCAGAACCAGAATCCCTATTATTACGTCTTATTGTACAAGTACACAAGAGTAAAGTTCTTAGGCTTTCTTCCTCAACAGCCACATAGCAGCAAAAATACAATATAAGTAAATAAAGATAAGTAAAAATATTAATATGTAAAAATAAGTAGCAGCATTGATCACAACGAGAAATTCCAGTGGTATTGGTACCAACCACGGTTGATTCTAGTGCAAATAGATAGTCTGTATACTAGTCCGAATTTCTCTCTACCATACTACATAGTCCTACAGCAGATGGGTTTGTGCGGCACTAAATCATGCTGTCATCGAATACTAATTTTAGCAACAAAGAGTCACTATTTCATATTTGCACTACCGATCCAAACACTAAGATAAGATGAATGACATTTGGTTCAACAGTAAGCTTAGCTTGTTAGCATCACAGCTCCTCTACTCACACGTTCAGGAAGGTTTTGGGCCCGCTGAAATACGAGGGAGGAACGAGCTGGAACTCTTTGAGAACAGAGCCCAGGATCGAAACAACCAGGAAGAACCAATGGATGTTTTGTCGCACCGCCGATATCCTCCAAAGTGACACCAACTTTTCCACAATGACGTCCAAGCAGGCCGCCATGTTGACGGGGTTCACCGGCTCACACGTCACAGGGTCTTGTTCTCCAGTTCTCTGAAGGCTGAGAACCAGGTAGACATGATGAGCGCCCCCTACTGCTGAGGGGGGAATCGCATCCTGCTGTATCCTATGCAGCGATTCCCAACTCCTGGTCCGTGGACCCGTTAGCAACATCTGGGCCGTGAAATATTTGCTACCAATTGTTAGCAACTACTAAAAATGTTGCTACCTATTTTATTATTAAGGCTATAAGAGTCATGTTATTTCCTCCAACAAATTGACACACAATCGATCAATATGCAACTAAACCACTGTCAATTAAGCACTGCATGCACTGTGATTTGCACTACTTTTGTGTTTATTGAATTCTTAGGGGACTATTCTTGTGTTTCTCTAATAAATTGTAGTTTTTATATTAATGCCTTGTTGAAGGGAGCCTCTGACTCAAGCATTTCATTGCTGTTGATTTAATTGTTGTGAATGTGAAAAATAGACCATCTTGAAAAACAGCCACATCCTTTGTTTAAAAATGATGCATCTTAAAATAAAGGCATTCAAATTGACTACCGGTCCTCCAAATTTTTATGAATATGATGAAGAATCAAGGATGCTTTAATTGTTCTTTAACATGTAGGCCTATACATGGTAAACAAAGTCCAGTAAATCCAGCTCTCAGTGGGCTACCTATACCCTAGAATTGGTTTTATTAAAAATAAGCTATTAATATAAATAAAGACATGCTAAGATACAACATATTTGTAACTTATACAAATATGTATGTTGAAGTTAAAAGGTGTGTAATCAGAAGGTGTTTAGCAGTTCAACAGTCTTACGCCCCGTGCCCACTGCCTCCGTCAGTTGTCCGTTGCCCATTGACTTTGCATGGGGACGGACGCGCAATGCATTGTGGATCCGTCCGTTCAGTTGGAGCGTTCGCCACCGTCAGAAAGTTGAAAAATGTTCAACTTTTTCGGCAGCGACGGATCCGTCATCCAATCAGATCGCGTATGCAAATTTAAGCACTGTGACGCGACTCGGGCTCTGACGATACTGGAAAGCGGGAAAGCGGGTCTTCTTGCCTCGCAACAAGCAGGAAGAAGCGGGAAGAACCCGGCGAACCGATTTGATTGGCTGACGGATGCATCTGCAAAGACTACTCCCCCATCCGTCAGCCACGCCTTCCCACGTCCGTTGACTGACGGTGCAGTGGGCACGAGGCGTTACGCCCCGTGCCCACTACATGCGTCCGTTGCGTGATCCCCATTGACTTTAATGGGGACGGACGCGCAATGCATTGTGGATCCGTACCTTCCGTTGGAGCCTTCGGCTCCGTCAGAAAGTTGAAAAATGTTCAACTTTTTGGCAGCGACGGATCCGTCATCCAATCAGATCGCTGTACGGTTGCTGATTGACACCCCGCCCTCATGAGTAAAATCCTCAGTTTGTCGATGCTCATGCTAATGATCATGTGTTTTTCCCCGCGTGTGATTTGTTGACCATTATGTTAATTTTGATGTGCCTGTCCCCGGACGTGATTGGCTGCTGCATCGGAGGGCCGAGGATCCGGGAGGATAAAGCACGGGCGAGCTCAACATCCACGGCAGCTGGCCTTGGATATGAAGCTTGCCATATTGGGTCTTCGAATGGTTATTTGTTGGTTGATCGAGGTTCTTGTTAATTGCTACACGGGAACTTATCCCATGCTCTGGGCTAAATAAACAAATAAACAACTTCCAGTTAACCAAAGACATCTGGTTTTTTGTTGCCACCCCTTCCCCTAACGGGGGACGTAACAATCGCGTATGCAAATTTAAGCACTGTGACGCGACTCGGCCTCTGACGATACTGCATGGAAAGCGGGTCATCTTGCATCGCAACAAGCAGGAAGTAGCGGGAAGAACCCGGCGAAGCGATTTGATTGGCTGACGGATGCATCTGCAAAGACTACTCCCCCATCAGTCAGCCACGCCTTCCCACATCAGTCAACGGACGCATGTAGTGGGCACGGGGCGTTAACGCCTCGTTTCCACATACGTACATTCTCGTATGCGATCCAACCGTCTCCGACCGAAAGTCCATTCATTCCTATGTGATTCTCCGTAATGTCCGTTTTTCCTCCGAGACTCCTCCCCTCCGTAAAATTTCTGTCCGGTATGTCCGTAATATACGTTCAAAAAATTTAACTTTCGCCGTTTTTCACAAAACTTGTAGGCTAAGTACCTTGCAGGCAAAACTCCTCAGCGATCTCTTTCCAAGCCTGTTGGTTTTGTTTTTATCTCTGTATATGTCGATCCTCATGTTCCAAAGTACCGGTCTCCTATCCGCTTATCCGGGGTCGGGTCGCGGGGGGAGCAGCTCAAGCAGGGGGCCCCAGACTTCCCTTTCCCGGGCCACATTGACCAGCTCTGACGGGGGGATCCCGAGGCGTTCCCAGGCCAGTGTTGAGACTATAATCTCTCCACTAGTCCTGGGTCTTCCCGAGGTCTCCTCCCCACTGGACGTGCCTGAAACACCTCCCAAGGAAGGCGCCCAGTGGGCATCCTTACCAGATGCCCGAACCACCTCAGCTGACTCCTTTCTAAGTAAAGGAGCAGCGGCTCTAATCCGAGTTCCTCACGGATGGCTGAGCTTCTCACCCTATCCCTAAGGGAGACGCCAGCCACCCTTCTGAGAAAACTCATCTCGGCCGCTTGTACCCGCGATCTCGTCCTTTCGGTCATCACCCAGCCCTCATGACCATAGGTGAGGATAGGAACGAAGATCGACCGGTAGATCGAGAGCTTTGCCTTGCGGCTCAGCTCTCTTTTCGTCACAACGGTGCGGTAAAGCGAACGCAATACCGCCCCCGCTGCTCCGATTCTCCGGCCAATCTCACGCTCCATAGTACCCTCACTCGCGAACAAGACCCCGAGGTACTTGAACTCCTTCCCTTTGGGCACTCATTTCCTACCCGGAGTAAGCAATCCGCTGATTTCTCCTAACATCTTTTGTCCGTAAATAAATTCATGCCCGTACTGTTGGGCAAAATAACCTGCTGAGTACGTCACATGTACATTATAAATATAGCTAACTCCTACCCTAGCCTGATGAGCACATCACATGGCAGTCACATTACAATATAGTCAACTTTTTACGCCTGATGAGCACATCACATGGCAGTCACATTACAATATAGTCAACTTTTAACACATAACACACACATGATAATATAGTCAGGTCAAGGCCAGAGCCAAGGCCCCATTTCTCCTCCAGGCAAATGGTAGACACTCAGACAATGCACCAGTCATCCTCAAGAACGGGAGAGCCACAAACAGGAGACTCTTTGAAGCTCTCCCCCGTTAGGAAGAACACAAGAAGATACACATGCATATACTAGGGCCTGGGAGCCAAGGTCAAGCAAAAACACACAGAACCATACACATCTCAAACGCACACACCTCATCGAGAGGAAGATACAGCATAAAACTGTATCACACAGAGACTCTTCACCCTTCTTCTGAAGCAGACCTTCCACGGAGGCGAAGCTCTGGACGAACCATCAGCGCTGATTAGGGACTTAGACATATTCGATTTCTCACGCTTTATGACTCTGTATAACCGTTGCCACTTTACTTAATAAATCCAAGGTCCTCGTGCCGACAGACTTTATTACCTCTCCGTCTCATTTCATCTGGTCCAGTAACTAGACAGACCGTTTTTCCCCTCAGTACGTAAAACACTAGCGACTCCTTCCGTAAATTTACGGAAGCACGGACACGAAAAACATACGTATGTGGATCCAGGTAAAAGGTGTTCTTCAGCCTGTTTTTTTTGCCCGGATGCTACGCAACCTCCTGCCTGAGGGAAGGAGGGTAAACAGTCCATGTGCTGGGTGGTGATGAAAAACTAATTCGATCCTTTGTGGTATGGTCGTCTCAGAGGTATGATTTGGGGAGTGGTAAATGTTCAGCACGTGGTTTATTCTAACAGAGACAGTATTAGCATCCATACTGCCCTGATTCCCATTGTCTCCCTGGTGCACATCCCGATTCATACCAGCCTCAGAGTTTGGGACCCCACAGATATGAATTGCAGAAGCTGCACAGACTTAAAGCAATAGATATTTCATGATGAAAAATAATATATATATATATATATTTGATGTGCAATGTAATTCCCAGTGATGTACTCATCTATTATTTTGGCTGAACCGTAGCTTTAAGGTTTAGCCTCAAATTGTCAAAGCCTATGCTTTGAAATATATATTGGAATAGCATCATATCCACATTTCTAATATTCTTAAAACAGCAAACTACTTCTACGTCCTACTTCTGCAATCCCACACGGCTCTTTGTACCTTTGTTGCTGTCATGGAGCAGTTTAGTGTGGTCTGGTCTGGTCAGGCCAATGACATTCTCCCAAGCAACAGGTTGAACTACAGACACACAAGGCAATTCATTTATCTCTACTTGTACCACATCCAACCTTCTGGAAGGGTCTTGGGCTGTAGAGAGAACCATTGGTCATCTCAGCTGGAAGCCACGTGGACAATTGAACGTAAGAAAAATGTTGTGATGAGATTTGAACCCATTTCACAAATGTAACTCTTCATAATCCCAGAAAGCACCTCTCGGCAGGGGGGGGGAATGTCATACACTGGTGTGGTGTCTTTTCAGTAGGGCAAGAGGATGTGTGTAATGTTAATGTTCTGTATGAAAGATTACATGTGAATGGAGGACCAGTTGACCATGTATTCAACTGGTCCTCCATTCACCCCATCACTCAGTCTGTTGTCGCCAGTCAGCGACAACAGTGACTGGCCCTCATTCAGATTCAATATGAGCAGTTCATGGTCTATTATATAAGACCAGAGTAGTGTGTAATACCACCCTGTAGGGGGGCTCCCACCCTGTAGCCCCCCACCCTTAGCCTCCCACCCTGCAGGTGGGAGGCTACAGGGTGGGGGGGCTCTCTTTTGAGTGGAAGTATTCTGTACTGACATATTCGTCTCTCTGTGCTCTGGAAGGAACACCAAGTGTTTGGCTGGAGTTTTCGCTGAACAGTCACTCCTTGCTCAAACCAAACGGTAGGCCGAGGAATCAGGAGCTCAGATCCAAGAGGCCATGGCAGGCTGGCAGCTGTAATGCCAATGAGTGCATGTGCCTTTCCGCTTGTTTTAAAGGATGGGAGGTCATTCATTGGGTTGTTCGGTTAACTATCTCGGTTGAGTCACGAAGTCAGGAAGTGATGTCACACCCACAACATGGCTGCCAGTTCAGGTAGCAGTACACATGTCTGCAACCACTATGTGTGTGCCACACCTCTCTCTCTCTCACGCTCTCTCTCTCTCGCGCTCTCTCTCTCTTTCTCCCCCGCTCTCTCTCTCTCTCTCTCTCTCTCCTCTCTCTCTCTCTCCTCTTCTCTCTCTCTCCTCTCTCTCTCTCTTTCTCTCTCTTCTCCTCTCCTCTCTCTCTCTCTCTCTCTCTCTCTCTCTCCTCTCTCCCTGTCTCCCTCTCCTCTCTCTCCTCTCTCTCTCTCTCTCTCTCTCTCTCTCTCTCTCTCTCTCTCTCTCTCTCTCTCTCTCTCTCTCTCTCTCTCTCTCTCTCCTCTCTCTCTCTCTCTCTCTCTCTCTCTCCCTCCTCTCTCTCTCTCTCTCTCTCTCTCTCTCTCTCTCTCTCTCTCTCTCTCCACTCAGCCTTCTGCCTTTCCCTTCTTTTGTATAACCAAGTAAACATTTTTTGCCCGCGTATTCATTTGCTAATCCTACATTCTGAAAAATAGTCTGATGATGAAGGTGTGTGTGGGGGGGGCGAGGAGCTAGATAAAAACTCATAATAACTTTGCGTCTATTTGAGTTTCATCTTGTTGCCATGGTTACAGCTGCCATATAGATTGGCGGCCATACGAGGCTGGTTACTGGTTAACCTCTCCACCCACATTTGCCCAGATTAGGAGAATCAATAAGATAAGAGTAGCACCGGCGGCCTTACCTTGCACCAACACCCTCCTCACACTGCAGCAGCCTGCACTAACTTCCATACTTCACACCTTGGCTGTACCAACGCAGAAGGAACTCTAGAAGAGTACCTCAGATGCTTTGAGACGGAGGAGAGGAGCGGAAGGAGAAGGAAAAGGCAGCATGGTCAACGTGAACACACAGGTGCCTCTGCGTGTCAGGCTTCCATTCGGTGAGTACACAGCGCGCTTTGGCTGCTGCAACCGCTTTGGCCGGAGAGAGATCAGGTCCGACGCCTGCTTGTGTTTCAATTGTGTTGGTTTTAAAGTGTGTAAGAGTGCTCTTCAGCAGCTGTGCCCCTGGCTTTGACAGGACATTGGCACCAATCCCCAGCAGCATTTCTGGTTCGATATCTGGAGTAGGCTTTTACTGTAGCATCAAGGCTACTGTTATGGCTGCAATTCATGAAGGTGTGTCCTGCACTATCTGTAGATTTACAACGTTCAAGGCAAGAACAGGAGTCTGGTGACCCTGAAGCAATGAGTTTTTGATGACGTTTTTCATAAAGGGCTGAATATTAGAGGATGCTGACAAATGTCTGGGCCTAGGGACAGACTTTATGCTTATAGGGGGAAGGTAAAGGGTGAAGCGATGACAACGGCTAATCTTAGCAGGTTGTTGACTTGGGCTCAGTATGGAGTAATGAGCGCATCGGGTTCTGTGTGCCTCTGATGCAGCAGGCTGCCACTCTGACAATCAAACAGATGTCCTGGTTCCCACTCCTGCTCACTGTACACTCTGTAGCCATGTAGCAGTGTCTAAAAAGATACCGTCTCTGTGTGTTCTTCACAGCATTTTAGGAAAATTATGTTTAGGGGAGCGAGGGTTACCCAGGGCAATGCTAGGCTGTGTGTTCTGTGGCTGTAGACTTTTCCTTTCCTATTCCTTGTTTTCTAAAAGCTGCTGGACAATGAAAGGGAAACTCAAGAGACCTCAGCACGGCTCTCTGGAATGGGATCAATTCCAGGGTGGAAGGCTGTCCATAGACACATTGTTAATATTGACTGATAGTGATCTTCATTGTCCTCTGTCAGTGATGGACATGCTGCCTCTTTTCATCTGGCTCAATACACCTATAAGAGCCCATTCTTTGGGTATTCATTTCTTCCAACACAAGACATATTCATATCGGTTGTTGAGTGTCGTATTTAATCCGTTGATGAACTGTATAATAGTTATGTCTTAGTAGTGAAATAATTCATGGGTGGATATCAGGCTACAGTATTAAACAGGTGGCCCCCATCACTCAGTCTGAATGTCATTCCTACCTAACAGTTGTTATCGTGGAATTAATCTCATCTAGTTCTAAATTGGGTTTTGTGAAAAGCAACTGGCTACCAAGGAGCTGACTTTCACACTCGTTATATAGCGTAAATAAAAACAAACAAACGGCCATTTCAGTTCTTCAGATATTCCCGTTACTACCTTTTCTGGACAGCAGAAAACTGCAACAGCTGGTATGTCAATAGTACCATGAAAGCACAAAATGGCTACCTTGTGATTTGTAAATAGGAAGCTGGATTATGTTTAACATCACCCATTTTCACCTTAGGGGCGGCAGCTGTCGAATCCATCTAAGATTTGAAGGAGTTCTGGTTGTGCTCAGATTGATGATGACAAACTAATCCAATGGCTGTCCCAGGAGGGGCTCTCTGCTGTGTTAAATATATTCTGTAATGTGTGAGTAACCTTGATTGAGAGAGAATTCATGCAGCCGTTGCTTAATCTTATAGATACCAAGTAGTCTTTTTTGTGTGTAGCAGCCGCATGAGAACCACCCACCACCACCACAGTAATACCCTTACCATTCTGCTTAGAGGCTCACGTGCATTTCTTATGAAGAAAAATGAACTATTTGGATGATCCAAATAGATGGATCATCCAAAGCCAAATCATTGGTGTAGCCTATGCTTTCCTTACTAGTTGTATTCCCTAAGCTAGCGCTGGTCTGTGTGGTCGAGATCAACTTATGTGGCCCTTCCATGTGGAAACAAACCATCCACTGCTTATAGGGGATAATTATGACCTTTTTTTTAATCCTAACCCTAAACCTGTTATTAAAGATGAGAACGCCCTGGGCTGTTATGAATATTGTATGATTATAATAGACTCTTTCACAGAGGTGTCGTGGTAGGACAAGCGCAGGGGTCCCTCGTTAAGCTAATGATGGGTCTGCTCCTGCATCAGGTCGTACACTTCTCTTTACTAGGGTTTTCCTACGACGACTACTCCGTTAAAATAATGGAAAATTAACTAATTAATTGGATTCTTTCTCAGTTTTTACATTGACGTTTAGGGCATTTAGCAGATACTTTTTCGAAAGCACCTTACAATAAGTACATTTGTCAGAAGAAGGTGAAACAATATATCGTTGTTAATACAGTATGTGTTTTAATGGGAGGTATATAGTAATGGGAATACAGGTAGACATGTACAACATAACATCAAGTAACAGATGATTAGTTGCCCAACGGCCCCAGCATGGACAAAAGATGGCCTGTGCCTTTGCAGGTCAGTTGGTGAATGTAAACACAACAAAAGCCATTTGACAGCCCCTGAGCAACCCGTGTGTTTGCCCAGAGAACTGGACGACTTGAGAGTGATTCTTCAACAGTGAGCTATAACCACACATTACAGGCTCAGTGTGTATGGCTGGCACAGATTCAACGAGTCACAGACCTTTAAGAACCTGCACCCCGGACACCCGGGTCCTTTCACCTAGTAGGCCTATATATGCTGGAATATGGAATCGTGATAAATGGTTAACCGTCATTCCCTAGAGCTACGTTGTTTCCTTAGACTAAAATTGATTTAGCTTGCTGTAGCAGAATTAAAGAAATCTTGAATCTGTCTATTATATGCAGTGGATGGGATAATTGTGGTTTCGGTAATTGTCTTATGTCAAAATATGCAATATTTACTTAACAAAATCGGAATAACCAAAACTTTGGATGAAAACAGGATAAGAGGATAAGATGTAGGCCGAAGGGAACAAAACGGATTTGAGGGATCTAGGGGACTTAAATACACACTCACACACTGTAAACAAAGTATCAATACATTGGGAACTAAGGAGTTCTAGGGTGACCTCTAGTGGACAGATAAACCAGGCGGCCGGGCATGTCTCATTTCAGTATACGTAATGTTTTTGGAAGCCATATAACTTTTAATTACATAATCATGTTACAATAGATCATTTTGCAACCAATTGAGCAGTTATATAGCTATGTATCTATATCTCTATATCTATATCTCTCTATATATATATATATATATATATATATATATATATATATATATATATATATATATCTCTCTCTCTCTCTCTCTCTCTCTCTCTATATATATATATAATATATATATATATATATATATATATATATATATATATATATATATCAAAATATATAAAAAAACACACATGTGTCAATAGCTGAAAGAGATAGAGAGTTAAGATTCATTATGATTTAGTGAGGTCAGTATAATGAAAAGTTGGGTCTTCAGTCTATTGAAAAGATGCATTTTAGAAAAGGATTTTTACAATTTCTGCTTGAAAGTACAAAGGAAAAGCACTACAAACCAACCATTCGGTGTAATGAAGGATAGTAGATTAGGCCTATATTGGAGATATCTAGCCCATGCCTTTCCGTCTCTAATTAACTAAGTAAAATAAGAGGTTGGCTATTGCACACACACACACACACACACACACACACACACACACACACACACACACACACACACACACACACACACACACACACAGTGTTCCCTCAACACTATTAATCCAGCCGTCCGGGCTCCGATTAAATCTCATTGTGACGGCATTAGAGGCTGATCTCCCCCAGCCACCCGCCGCGGGGCCCAGGGGAGCCGCACACGGAGCCCTGCAGCCGCCAGCCTGCGTCACCTCTCTGCCTCCCGGAGCCTCCTCGGTGCAGCCCGGTTCACGCCTGCTTCCCGGGCTGGGCTCAGGGCCCTGTAGAGACGGCTCCCGCTCTCACAGGGATGTATGGAGAGCATGATGGAGCGCTGAACGTCCAAGGTAAACAGACCAGGTGGTGGAGGTGCTGGCTAGCAGGGCACCTCGCTTTACGTTTTAATTATGCTTTGTTAGCGGTGGAGTTTACAATCACAGCAAGATGGAATTGTTCAAACAATTTCGGTATTTGTAGAAACTGGTGCTTTTCTCAGGAATGGAAAAATGTCTCATTACTTCTACCATACTACGATCTATAAATCAATGTTTTTAAACCCAATTATTGAGTTGTAATGTTAGACTTGTTGCTGGGGGAGAAACGAATGCTGTTGGTACCAAAGGAAAGCCAAAGGAAAGCCATTCCCCCGGGTGGAGAAACATCATGAGGTGAACTCTCCACAGGGAGGCAGTGGTTCCCAGATAGTCTGGTTCAGTGAGGTCTTCCTCATTGTTCAGATTCAGAATCACTTTTATTACATCTCAGTACACAAGGGTCAAATTCGTAGGCTTGGTTCCTCAACAGCCACATGGCAGCATCAATACAAGATCAAGTAAATAAAGATAATTAAAAAAAGATGTAAAAATAAGTAGCAGTATAGATCACAATAATAAATAATAACAATACAATAAAATATTATGATAATAAGGGAGATAATAAGACTACTAAACAACTGCAACTAAAACAGTGGTCATAAGTAATAATATGTAATGAGGTAAAGTGTAAATTGTTTGTGTAAAGTGTTAAGTGGTACCAGCCACGGTTGATTCTGGTGCAAAAATGTTGTGCAAATTACAGGAAGAATCTATAGTATAATATACATAGTCATGGTAAATGCTGTGTTGTATCTAACCACAGCGACCAGGGCCAGGGGGATAACACCATTTCAAGCAGGCGTCCTGATGAGAGGAGGTTGACCTGATACTTTGATATTGTTAAAGTGTTGAGCTGACATCACTTACACACTCACAACGACAATCATGTGACAAGTAGCCCATCATCACCTAGAAAGCCTTCTCTAATGTAGCTGGCCTGTCACGGGGGCTTTCTTAACACTGGCCTGTGTCAATCACAGTGTGGAGGATAAGCGTGTATCGATTGGCTGGTGACGAGGCAGGCCTCGGAGGGAATCAGGCAGATAAGGCGGCTGTCAGCGATGCTGCTGACTGAAGGGATAGGGTTGGCAGACGAAGTGACTTCTCAGCACAACAGGGGTTAATGATTGCTGAGCTTATCATGCTCTGTGATTGATTCACGTTGCGCATCGTGTTTATTGATGCAACTGTTTACCTATTTGTTCTCCGCGACATCGTTTTTTCAGTTGGTTCATTTCACGTCCATGTAGCCTTTCACATGTATTTCAAATAGCCTTGGTAACGTTTGTGAAACATATACATGCTATGCAATACTTTATACCCATAGGCCAATCCGAGAAATGTCAGATCAAAAGTAAACTATTTCAACTGCTGTGCCATGTTTGATTATATGGGTTCTGTGACAGGGAAACTGATAAAAAACTGTTTTTTTTTGTGTTGGCCTAAATGTCCAAAAATCGAATTTGACAATGATATATGAGCCTAATAAACGAGAGCAGCTTTTTATCTGAAATGAGCTAATTTCATCAATGAATTAATTCAAATAAAGCATTGTAGGCCTTAGTGGGCCGTTGATCACATCACTCTTGATTCAATGATCCTGTTGATGTTAACTCTTTACTATATATGAACAGCCTCTCCCACTTAAAACATCACTTGAAAGAAATAGAAAACAATTTAACAAAAAGCTCATTGAAATGTAGTTAATCGTATCCAAGCCAATCCATATGAACAATGGCTGACGATGGATGGCTAAGGCAGGGACATAGGAGCGGGGGAGAATGGGACATTACCTGGCTAGAGGACTAAGGGGAGAATGAGATATTACATGGCTAGAGGAGCGAGGGAGAATGGTACATTACCTGGCTGGCTCGGGCAGGGCTTGCATAAGCTGCGTGACAGCAGATAGCAATCTGTTGACAAGGTCTTTCCTATGACACTAAAGTCACATAATATCATTTTGTTTAGCGCTGGAGAGCGGAGCGCAAGGCTTTCCGCACCGCTCTTCCATTCGTCCTTCTGTAACACCAATCATCACCATCATTAAAAAACGATTGTATCTATTTGATCAACACTCACTTTTTGTCCCGTTGCGGAGGCGCGCTGCTAAGTCACATTAAGGTCCGGTAGTATCCTCATCCAGGGGGTCAGGGATTCTCCCACCAGCCCACCGCCAGTAGGCTACTGGGTCTAGCATCTGGTCATTTCAGTTACCTTAACGCTGCTGGCCTTTGGGATCAGACTTTGGGAGTGAAATGCAGCCGTTGAGGAGAAGGTACAACTAGGCTCAGATGGAGTTTGGTCAGCGGTCGGAGATTCCTATTCACAAGATAGACTTTGTTCACAAACGCTAGTTTGAAGTTTCAAAGGGGAATCACAAGTGTTACATCAGTTCTCAGTGGTTCTGACTTTAGCCCTCGGGGCAGGAGTTTGGGTGACTGATTATAAGACGACTTCCCACACGTTTCATCAGGGCAACACAGGGTCCTGCTGACGAGTCCTGCTCGGGCCGGATCCCCTCTCAAACACACAACTCCAGGATTGTTTTTTGGACAGTTGTAGTTGGACAGTCATCAACAGCACTTTAGTGCCTGCAATCTTTTAATATCAGTAAAGTTTGGTAGTTTGCACACATGGCTTGGTGTGGGTCTGCTAGCAGAGGTGGTTGAGCTCTGATAGAATAAGCCCCTGTGAGTTGGTAGAGTAGCATGTGTAATCCAAATGCATCAGAACACTTTGTCACCGTGTGTGATTAAGGAAAGCCATAACCTTCCAGATTATGGTTTATTGTCCTGTATATGGCTGTTCCTTGGGAAGTTCACAGAAATGTAAGATGGGAGCAGTGATAAAATAATTTTAATGACGGGTAAGATAAGATTTGCTCTTGGTGACTCATTCCAACCCTCAGCACAGATTCCCCTACATCTCCCTACACACACACACACACACACACACACACACACACACACACACACACACACACAACACACACACACACACACACACAACACACACACACACACACACACACACACACCACACACACACACACACACAGACACCCATACACACACGCGCACACACACACACACACACACACACACACACACACACACACACACACACACCACACACACACACACACACACACACACACACACACACACACACACACACACACACACACACACACACACACACACAGACTGCTTGGTAGGTGGTTTGGATAATGAACAAGCTTCTTGAACAAACATAGATATTGTCGAGGAGCTTCACCAATGCAGTGTAAAGACGCGCTATCAGCCACCCTTGTGCTGACTTGTTGCGGTGATGGCATGCACTCAGTTTCAATGTTTTACAACCTTAAACCAACAGCATTTAACAGTGGGTCAAAAGCCTCACACTGTTTGATTGATTTATACATTTTGCAAACTTCAATTATGAAGAAGGTTCAAAGATTTCCTTGTTCCAAGA
The DNA here is from genome assembly GCF_026213295.1 of Gadus chalcogrammus. Taxonomy (NCBI): domain Eukaryota; kingdom Metazoa; phylum Chordata; class Actinopteri; order Gadiformes; family Gadidae; genus Gadus; species Gadus chalcogrammus. Next base: position 6,227,495 of record NC_079412.1, on the reverse strand, counting down.
CATCCTAATAACAAATGATCTGATTACATATACCTCCAATTGAACAAGCTGTTTTATACCATTCACCTTTGTACTCTGATTACTATGGATACATTTTTATTTTATTTTATCATTGTAGAAAAGAGAAAAGGGGCAAATAGTTGTGTCCCACCAAAGCCCCCGTGGTGGGGTTAGGCGCGCCGTGCTAATGCCTGCTGGTCCGCTGGCCGCTGAGGTCAGACTGGCGGGGTCTAGGGCTCCTGAGGTCTGCATGAACCTCGGAGCGTTGACCTATCACTGTGTGCTGCAACTTTCCCCTCTTCAAACAGCCGCTGCTGTTTGTCATGTTTCTGTTCCTACGCACAGGAGGCACCGAGCGCAACAACACTTTCTGCTTCCTTTTCAAAACCCAAACTTGACTTGAATCCCATCATCTTTATAATACTTGTTGTTAAACCGCTCGGAGTGCCGGGAGATGTTTGTAGACAACGCTTCGTCAGATTGACGAATGTGTAAGATAAGAACATCGGTTTCTGTGCTTAACTGTAAGTTACCAAACAAAGTAAATATGTTCTGATTTGACCCAGGGGATATGCGAGATTGAGAAACGTATTGCAATCTCAACGTTGTGTGCTCTGTGAGGTGCATTCTAGAGAATCCAACTGCGCCACACAATATATCACAATGTTTCTTTCTATACCAAAGGCTAACAGACTATTACATGTCCATCATGAAGCAGTTCAAACAGCTGTGATAAAAAGGCTTCAAATGTCTGAAAGTGCCCTTTCTGGGCATTGGGTTGGAGCAAGCATCACGTGACTGCATTTCAGCAATTAATTATTTATACACAAAGGCATCGGTTTGCTTCAGGGAGAATTATTTCAATGCTTAATTGTGTCAGTCTTAACTGAGATTTAGCGGGTACATATTAGGCCCAGAGGAAGTAGGTCTACTGGGTCTCAGTGAAAGCAACAGTAGGTAAGCTATACCTTGCTCAACGAGGAACACACACACACAAAAACACACAGAAGAGCACTGTTTCCTATCAAAACACCAAACTGGTTTTTACTGGTGGAACTCCGATGTGGTGAGAAAGGGAGTGAGAAATAGATAATACATGCACTGAAGAAGGTGAAGAAGGATATCAATGTTGTGTTATCTCTCACTCAAAAAAGTTGATTCATCACTGAGAGTCTGGTTAAAAATCAACCAGACTGAGGGGGGGAGGAGGAGGAGGAGGGGGAGGAGTAAACTCCCACCCCCCCATCAAATATCCACCTTTAAAGGGGGCGTGGCCCAGGCCCAAGGAGGGAGGAGGGGGTGTTTAATGGGGGGGCGAGGGGGTGGTTGGGTTGGTGGTGTCGGGAGGGGGGGTTGTCTTTAGTGGATGGGGCACATGGGCTTCTTGGTCAAGTCTTGTCTTAGCCCACATCGCTCAGGGTAGCAGTGGTGGAGGTAGCAGAGTTAGTAGAAGCATCTCGTCCGTCCAGAGCGGAGCAGCAGCAGTTATGGACATGGCAGACTACAGCGAGGCCCTGGACCCAGCCTACACCACGCTGGAGTTTGAGAACATGCAGGTGCTGGCCATGGGCGCAGGTGAGTCACATGTGTGCGGCTACTGCTCATCCCGTTGAACTTTGAGACTTTTGAGTCCAGGGGAAAACTTTGGTCCCAGGCGGGGTTTCCACACTGGTGAAGGTCCTCCTCATGGGGACGATAAACAGGGGCATTCGTCCACTCACTCCTGCTGTCAGTTGACTTCATCACTTGATGATAATGTCTCGACTCTTGGCATCAACAGATGTTGATTTACAACTCCATACTGGAGTAGCCCTTCAGAAGAAGTCTGGATCGCAGGTGGATTGCGGTTCATTGTTGAGACTTCTGGACTTGACGTGACCGGTCTGGGTCATGTTTGGACCAGATCCTTGTCTGATAGTGGATATACATTGGTTCTCTGGTGAAGCATGGCTCTCTTGTTACAAACGGCTGGTTCTCAGAGTCCTGTCAGTGAGTCTCCCTAGCTGGTGTAAGTGATGTCAGTAATGAATCTGTAAGAGAGGAGTCAGTATGACGCTGGGACTCAGTGTCCCATGACTTCTGCTAATGATCCTGATGCAAAAATGAAACAGCTCCCAGCTAGAATGAAAAGGGTGGGGGGGTGGGCAAGATATCTATCAAGCTACATATCTCGTTTATTTTTAGATATTAGATATTTTCCTGTTTCCTGTAGTATGTTGGTAAGGTTGTAGTGTAATCCTGAATAACTTAATTTGCATTCAACAGTTCGAAAGCCTTGTAAAGGCATGATTTATTGTCTGATCATTTGATCATTTGATCATACTGATTGATTGATCAAATGTTGTGACCATGAGGGTGGGAAGACGATCCAGAGTAATTGTCCTCTCAGATATGATCAAGCCCTCAGTGTTGACTGTCTGAGCCACTCAGACACCGTATAGATTTTGATCAGGCTTCAGTCCTTCTGCCTGCTGTTTCACCAAGGCCAGTAGCACCTCTGAAGTGTCCTTTGAATAATGCGGCTAAAATCACATTATAAATGATGAGTTGGATTATTCATGTTCCACCTTTAATATACTATTTCATGAAGAAATCTCTCTCTGTCTGTCTGTCTGTCTGTCTGTCTGTCTGTCTGTCTGTCTGTCTGTCTGTCTGTCTGTCTGTCTGTCTGTCTGTCTGTCTGTCTGTCTGTCTGTCTGTCTGTCTGTCTGTCTGTCTGTCTGTCTGTCTGTCTGTCTGTCTGTCTGTCTGTCTGTCTGTCTGTCTTCTGTCTCTCTCTCTCTCTCTCTCTCTCTCTCTCTCTCTCTCTCTCTCTCTCTCTCTCTCTCTCTCTCTTTCTCTCTCTCTCTCTCTCTCTCTCTCCATGTCTCTCTCCCCGTCTTGCTGTCCCTCTGTGTGTCAGACTCCTCCCCCGCTGAGAGTGGAACCATGAGTGCGGGCGGCCATCTTGTGGCGGGCAGCCTGTGTGCCATCTGTGGGGACCGGGCCACGGGGAAGCACTACGGGGCCTCCAGCTGTGACGGCTGCAAGGGCTTCTTCAGGCGCAGCGTTCGGAAGAACCACATGTACTCCTGCAGGTGAGAGCGAGAGGCTTCACCACCACCACCACCACCACCACTATCACTATCACCACCACAACCACCCCTATCACCACCACCACCACAACCACCCCTATCACCACCACCACCACCACTACCACCATCACTATCAGCACCAGCACCATCACTATCAGCACCCATGCTGCCCCAAGGGATGACTGATCTTATTTTTTAAGTATTTTAATGATTAAATATTGAGGACACGGGTAGTTGACTCACTGGTGCCCAAACTATCCCGACACACACTTCCCTTTCCCCCAAACACCCGAGCACGCACGCACGCACACACGCACACACGCACACACGCACACACACACACACACGCACACACACACACACACACACACACACACACACACACACACACACACACAACACACACACACACACGCACACACGAACACACACACACACATACTCACACACACATCCATGCATGCACACACATAAACAAACATGCATACACACACCCACGCAGACATGCACGCATACTTGAATGCATTCACACACACACAGACAGACCGAAACATATACACACAAACACACCCACTCACACAGCATGCACACACACAGACAGACACACCCGACACACATGCATGTGCACACATATCTTTGCACTTGTCTTTAATCCTTGTCTTTCTGGGGTCCCAGGTTCAACAGACAATGCATCGTGGACAAAGACAAGCGGAATCAGTGCAGATACTGTCGGCTCAAGAAGTGCTTCAGAGCTGGCATGAAGAAAGAAGGTAGATTGAGGACATTGATGTTAAATTGAAGCGAGTTGTGAGTGTGTCGCAATAGCCACCAGAGCAGAGATCTTGTTAATGTTCAGTCGGTGAAGCGCTGGAGACTATGAGCGGTTTATGCTGAGCAAACATCTCTAAGCCATAATAGCCCTATACTGATAAACAGGACAGCCTTGGAAGCCTTGTTTTTTCCTTCACGTGACTTAGCATGCGGCGTGCTAAATGCTACATGCTTCATTGTTTTAAATGTTAAATGAAATGTGTGTGTGTGTCTGTGCATGTGTGTTCTCAGCTGTACAGAATGAAAGAGACAGAATCAGCACCCGGAGGTCCAGCTACGAGGACAGCAGTTTACCCTCCATCAACGCCCTGATCCAGGCTGATGTTCTGTCCAGACAGGTGAGGCTCGGACCAGGCCAGGACCCTCACCCTTACCCCCGCACCGTACCAGGAGCTGGGGGTAACACTGCCTCCTGGTTCTGATGTTGTCCTAAATCACTGCTCAGATCACCTCCCCGGGGCCCATACTAAACGGAGACATCAGGACCAAGAAGATGGCCGCCATCACGGATGTGTGTGAGTCTATGAAGCAGCAGCTGCTGGTGCTGGTGGAGTGGGCCAAATACATCCCAGCCTTCTGCGACCTTCCCCTGGACGACCAGGTGGGCCTATAGTCATCCTGAGATTGGTGCAAAATAAGTCAATGAATGTACATGTATGCATACATATCAGTTTCTATATCAGCCTTCCACCACGACGGCAGGGCCCAGTGAGCCATGGTGGAGGAACGGTGTGTGGTGGTGCTTGTGTTCTCTATCATTATATACACGGAGCAGTCCTCTGCCATCCTGAGAGTTAATGTATTCATTCCAGGTTAGAATATGATGAGCTGGTTGTAAAGTCACATCCACGCTCTGGAATCATTAACACAGCGAATGGACAAGGCTTGGTAACTGATTGGCTGATGTATGTTCATTTCTTTGTCGTTGTTAGTTTGACAGAGTAACCAGGCCGCATCGGACAATTTCCTTAGACGGGCCTAAGACAAGACTTTTATTGTACAGAAATTGATGTGGGATTTAAGGTAGAAGCCAGCTGATACAAAGGAGACAATTGCATTGTTTCACATTTAGTTTGTTGTCCCTCCCAGGTGGCGCTGCTACGCGCACATGCTGGGGAGCACCTTCTGCTGGGGGCGGCCAAAAGGTCCATGCTCTTCAAAGATCTCCTGTTATTGGGTAATAAGAACCGCTTACCATTCAAACACATTATCCACCATGGGATGAAATCCCTGGTCGGCTGTCGGCCCGACACATCGCTTTATGGGTTGAAAACGGGACGACCTCTCCTCAGGGAACGACCACATCATCCCCAGGAACTGCCCTGAGCTGGAGGTGAGCCGGGTGGCCGTGAGGATCCTGGACGAGCTGGTGCTGCCCTTCCAGGAGCTCCAGATCGACGACAACGAGTACGCTTGCTTGAAAGCCATCGTCTTCTTTGACCCAGGTATGAGCAGCAATCGAGGGGTCCAGATCACCCAGATAACACTGTGTTCCCCTCTACCAAATCTAGAAGAATATACTATACAAGTCACAGCCGTGCTTCTTTAATATAGCTCTTTATTTTTAAACAACTATACTGTCAAGACCTTTTGCCGGTTGAAATGTCCTCAATTGGAACATGAATGTGACCCACGCCCTTCCCCTTCCTGTGCCAGACGCCAAGGGTCTGAGTGACCCGGTGAAGATCAAGCGCATGCGCTACCAGGTGCAGGTGAGCCTGGAGGACTACATCAACGACCGGCAGTACGACTCGCGGGGCCGCTTCGGGGAGCTGCTGCTGCTGCTGCCCACGCTGCAGAGCATCACCTGGCAGATGATCGAGCAGATCCAGTTCGTCAAGCTCTTCGGCATGGCCAAGATCGACAACCTGCTGCAGGAGATGCTCCTGGGAGGTGAGGGGACGTGTGTGGGTCTAGGGGACGCCTGCGAGGGACGGGGCCGGAGGGGGTCGGTTCCATTCAAAAGGGTTCCAGGCCTGGCTTTGAACCCCGATGTCCCCACCCTACCTCTGAGACGAGATGACTCCACCCCCATTTGTAATAAATACGCAGACACAAGCTGAGAGTGCATCTCAATCTGTCCTGGGGTTTGTTACGGTAGTATAGCTGAGTGTGACTGAGTGTGTCTGCATGTGTTTTCCAGGTTCTGCTAACGAGGCCCCTCATGCACCTCACTCTCTGCACCCCCACCTGGTCCAGGAGCACCTCAGCAGCAATGTGATCGTCTCCAACGGCCCCTCACCCCTACACAACGGTCAAATCTGTAAGTGCTAACACACAGGAACAGAGTAAGATAAAGACACAGCGTTGAATCCGAGGAGGATAAAGGTGAATGGGTGGATTAGACACGCGCAGGGTTACAGGTATAGGACTAGTGACGCCGTGAGCCAAACAGCATCGCATTTATTCATATTTTTCCTCATTGGCAACCCACTTCCTGTGCAGATCAATCTAGCTGCTGGAAGGACTAACAGGCTTGGCAGAATAATCCTTTTCTAAGTTCTTCATGGAGACTAATCAGGCTTATTTTGTCAAAGAAAGCTTCTGTTATTTTTCGCTTAACCATTCTAATGCCCTCAGAAATTTCACAGAAAGTGCTTATTATTCATAGTCTGAAAAGTGGTAGCTTTAAAGAAAGGGTACCCGTAGGGAGAGACAGATATGCTCTCCTGAGCTCTGCGCTGACCGCTCACTTTAAGGCCAAATCCCATTTCTACCCCTTACCCCTTCCCCTTCCCCCTTCAAAACATGGGGAAGGGGAAGGGGAAGGGGAAGGGGAAGAAATGGGATTGGGCCTAACACTCTTCTGTTCCCCGTTCTGCAGCCACTCCTGAGACCCCCATCCCGTCCCCCACCTCCAGCTCAGAGCACTACAAGATGGCCCAGGGGGTCATCGCCACCGTGCCTAAGCAGCCTACCTCCATCCCTCAGACCACCATCACCAAGCAGGAGGCCATGTAGCCAGGCTGGCCTCAAACAGCCTCTCACCTCACCATATCTGCGTTCATGTTGTTCTACGGTTTGGCCATTCTTCTAAATAGTCCCTGATGTACGACGGAACATGTCCGATAACTACGTAGCAGTGGTTGAATATATGAACGTCTGTTTGGTTCATGCATTCAGCGTAACTCCCATGAGGGCCTTGTTAGATCAACTGCAATTAAAAAGTCCAAAACATTGCTTATGAAATCTACACAACATAAGTCCTGTCGATGTCGGAGCTTGATTTGGCAACCGTGTGTTGGGTTGCAGGAGATGTCCTAAAGAACGCCCCCAGGCCTACTGTTTGATGGTGATTGGATAGTGCCAATGCTGTATTAATGTTACAACATTTATTTTTTAGCATTACACTGTATTTGGCTTTTATAGATATTTAAACTCCATGTTGCCATGTTTCAGCTAGTTGGTAATATGCCTTTGTTATTCATATATAATGTTGTTTATTTTAACATTTTTGTACAGGTTAAGTACAAAATATATTTTCTTAAACAAAATCACTTGGAAATTCAAGGTTTAAAGCTGTTGTATAATATGACGATCAGGGGTTTATTACATGACTAGAGTATAGAGTATCTTTCGATAAGTTATAAATTACACCAAGATTGCTTGGTTGATAGGATGTTGTCTGTTGTGTGGTGCCACTTTTTAAAAGACATAGGCAGCCATTTATTGAGGAAGAAATGTTATTTCCCCAATTCAAATACTTAAATATGTTGTATCATTTTTTATATAATATTTTTTCTGTTTGAGATAAATTTATTGTCATGGTTTAGCTGAAAGAATAAACTGTGCCTTGAAAACTAAACTGCCTTACACACAGGAAGAAATGTTCACCTTTCAATGTGAAGATACATAAATAAAACGTCAAGGTCTATTTTTACACTTAATTGTGCTGCAGTGATCTTATTCTGTCTCAAAAATACTGTTTTATAATGATTCTAGTATAAGACGATTCTCAACCAATTGTAACCTTAACACACACTATGAACATGAAAACATGTTTAGTAAGTCCTACACACTCAAAAACAAAATCCAACGTGGCAGTGCGGCGTGGTCATTGATATGAGGTTTGTTGCATCAGACCTGATAAAGTGTCATAAAGTCATCATAGATATCAGTGGTTGCAAAGGGAAAGAAAGATTAAAAGAATGAGAGCGGATGAGGCACACATCAAAGCCTAACTGTATCCCAGCTCTCGAATTGAGAAAATCAAGGATAAAAAAAAAAAAAAGCTATCCTAGATAATGGGCCAATTTATGACTTGGTGTGAAACGTTTGATTCAAAGTTGCAAATAATTCATAAATCAAAGCTGTGTAGACTCTGCGAGACGCAGCAAGTTTGTGGCTGTGAGGTGGATGCAGGCATTGCATATAACGTGCAAGTCAAGTGTTTTGTCAAAACATGGACCTTGGAACCCCGTCGAAGCACTAGATTTTACCAAAATATCGACCTAATTCTGCATCAATAGTGAAACTTTATTTAATCATAATTAGACTCTAACTATTCCTCCATGTTTCTTTATTCTGATTCATGCATTATTTGAAACGTCGACGTAGCCCACAGAGGAACGTGGTCACGTGGTTCCAGCGGACCAACCAGACGGCGCCGTCTCTCCTCCCGGAAGTACCGCAGGGTTCTCATCACAGGTTTGTTGTTGTTTTCGCTGCTCCGGTGATGTAATTTATGTCGATTTTTGCAAACCATTATCACGCAGTTGTATGTGCTGACACGTCTCTGAAATAAGTCCTCTATCTGGTCACAATTTTGCAGGTTTAAGGATACATTTCCAGCTGTTATTCGAGGGGATATTCTTATTGAGGGCTGTTAAGGATGTGGTTAAATGTACTATTTCTCGACTTGGGTTTCTGATGGATTGAGTACATAACATTAATGAAGTAATAACTGGATTCTAAGTATATTATGGTGCTCTAGGGGACCCACGTCAACTGGGACTGACATGAGTTTTGCCTGAAAGTGAATGATGAGGTTGATGGAAGAGCATAAGAAAGGGAATTAAAAGACATCTCAATAAAGGTCCTTTAAATAATTCAACATTATTACGTTCCTTATTGTACTCTCTATGCAGCGACCCCCAGTTTGTCCATGGCCAAACAGCATGAGTCCCTCCCCCTCAGGTCTCATCCGATGGACCCACTGGCGTCCCCGGCCCACGGCTGGTTCCCGGCTCCGCCTCCACCCATCTACTGCTGCACCCTGACCCCGGCGCTGGTGGCCAAGGCCCGCGAGGAGCTCCAGGAGAAGCCTGAGTGGCGTCTCAGGGACGTCCAGGCGCTGAGAGACATGATCCTAAAGGTTACATTGTGTGTTGTTTGTCTGGCTCGTTCTAATGCCTTTAATGTAGATCATTAGAATTACATGGGAAAACCAATAGACGTGTGAACATAACAGGATTGTGATCATAGTTATAATATACTGTATATAATAGTTATAAAAAAGCCTCACCATTGTTAGAAGAGATACAATGCGTGGCGTTTTCTAAACTTACAAGGCACATATTATATACTAGTTACAAGCATGCTGGACCTCTGCTTGCTTTGAGGGGCGGCTAGATTATTGTAATGGCTCAGTAGAAGGAGCTCCTCCCATCGTGTACACGGTCAACAACTGAACTCTTAGTCTGTAAACACCACTTTTGAAGGAGCAGCCCAACCTAAGGACCCGGTTGGACGACGCCTTCCTTCTGCGCTTCCTCCGGGCCAGGAAGTTTGACTACGACCGGGCCCTGGAGCTGCTGCTCAACTACCACGCAGGGCGCAAGGCCTGGCCGGAGGTCTTCCAGGACCTCAAGCCCTCCACGGTGAAGCACGTCCTGGACCTGGGCTTCCTTTCAGTGCTGCCCCACCCCGACCCCTCCGGACGCTACATCCTCTGTCTCCAGCCGGGTAGGGGAGCGCTGACGTTCACCTGGGGCGTTCACCAGGGGCGTTCATCAGGGGCGTTCACCAGGGGCGTTCATCAGGGGCGTTCACAACGGGCGTTCAGTAGGGGGCGTTCACCAGGGGGCGTTCACCAGTGGCGTTCACTAGGGGGCTGTCTCTAGGGGCGTTCACAACAAGCATTCAATAGGGGGTGTTCACTAGGGGCATTCACTACTAGGGGCGTTCACGAGGGGCATTCACTACTAGGGGCGTTTACCAGGGGCATTCACTACTAAGGGTGGTTCAATCTGGGCATTCACCAGGGGCCTTCACCAGGGGCCTTCACCAGGGATGTGCTGGAACCCTGCTCTCAGTTTGGGGCTGGTCTTCACTGCAGACTAAAGTGTACTGTGCCTCAGTACCCTGGTGGCTGGTTCTAGCTATGAATCTTGACCATGTACCGATGGTTTTTTTCCACTGTGCAGTGCCGTATGGCAGGCCAAAGTCATGTCACAACTACCCTAGCTTCACATTTAAACCAATGTTATGCCACAAAGTTGTTAAGCTTGTTTTGTCCGTTTTGAACGATCCAGTCAATATCCGTATCAAAATAAAACAACAAAACAGGCCACCCCACATAGTCCCATTATAAAGATCTTTCTCAAATACAAAGTATGAGTCATATTACAGTGCTGCATGCATATCAGTAAATAGTCTCTGAAGGTCATTCCGCTTTAAAAACAGAAAGCAAAATGACATGCTTGCCACTACTTTTGGGAATTTGCTGCCACCTAAAGGTAAAATAAATAACTTAAACAATATATTTTTTTTCTGAGGCGTAATGTACTGTTAAAGATATCCTTGCTCATATCAGTCCAAACTGAGAAATAAATTAAACACTGCAGTGCTCATGTCCAACTTTTGTACAGGAAAATGGAAACCAAACGATTATCCGTTTGTGGACAACGTGAGGGCCCTCTACCTGACTCTGGAGAAGCTGATCCAGCCGGAGGACACCCAGGTGAACGGGATCGTCATCCTGGCGGACTACACCGGGGTGGGCATGTCTCAGGCCTCCAACCCTGGCCCCTTCCTTGCCAAAAAAGTTGTGAGCATACTCCAGGTAAGGAACGTCCTTTCTGACATTCACATAGTTATATTATTTATATAACTGTGTTATGTTGTATTCCATATAATATGGAAGTAAACACAAATAGTGTGTCATTAAATAAGTATAATATGGTGCACAATAATAACTTATCCCTACTAATCTGTGTTTTCATCCAATTTTTATGTTTTCATATTTCTGGAGTATTATTGTCTTTTTTAATAATTCCCATTGTCTTGTCTAAATAAAAGGATGGATTCCCCATCAGAATCAAGGCTGTTAACATAATCAATGAGCCAAGGATTTTCAAGGGGATCTTTGCAATAATTAAGCCCTTTCTGAAGGAGAAGATGGCTGAGAGGGTGAGTTATAAATTATGTTTTATTCGTGACTGTGAAAACATTTTACGTGTCCCAACATTAGTTATAGCTCGGGCTCGACCGATACATATTGGTTAGCCGATAATATCTATTTGGGTTCCAGATTTCAATCAGTATCAGTGGATATTCCACAGATTAAGGGCAGATTTCCATAATAAGCACATAAGAAACTACATGATTTGCAGGCTTAATCTCACCAGATGATGTACGTGTCAGGGTTCTACCCTGAGAATGTAGTGGTGCTCCTTCACAACACAACCATGGAACATTTCAAATATTAAGGTAACATTGCATTTTTTGCCCATTTCATTTCTGAAACGGGTCAATCGGTATAATTACATCTTTTATTTGAATAACGAATCGAAAACTCCAATATCAGGAGTAGTATGTGTGGAGAAGGTCAGTGGCTTTGGGGTCCACTCTTTTTGATAAAACAGGGCGCACATTTGGCAACAGAAGAGACTACACACATCGGAAGACTCAATATAAAACTTTTTCAGGGTTTAATTTAAGGGTTGGCAAAGGTGGAAGGTTTTGAACAGTGCTGGTAGATATTGGACAGCTGTATGCCGATTTTAGTGCTCTCAGTAGTAACCTGACCACTTAAGTTACAATTCAGACACACGACTTTGAATTGCATCAAATTAACTTAAAACACAAATTTGTTTTCTATATTTTGCAAAGTTTCAGTGAAATTGCACTGCATCACTAGCGATATCCAAGGCACGTGAGGAAATTAAACCTGCACTATTCAAGGAATTAACCTCATATCTTGGGTCTGAACCTAATAACCAGCCCATAACTTCTGCTAGCTGAGATCCCTTCAACAAGGCAGATGAAAATGATTCTGTCTCGGTTCTTTCAGCCTGTCTTTGTCTGTGGACATTTGGGGCCTGACCTAGCCCGATCAAAAATAAAGTGAAAGCCTACGGTATCTCTACTCACCCCAAGCTCGGTATAAGAACGACTCCATCTATATGTCCTCTTCACGTCAGGAAACTTAGCTGCAGCTTCTCAAAATCCCTTGATCTGAAGTATCCGATCAACTTTAAAAGCTTATAAAATCATAACGACAAATCGATAAACTCCTTGTTTGGGATAGATCAAAGGCTGGAGTTAGTGCAAAAGGCAGCGCGACATAGGATCTCCTGAGATTGCGGTCCTGGGCTGAGTTATCTCCTGAGGGCCTGGGCTGAGTTATCTCCTGAGGGCCTGGGCTGCTGAGTGGACAGACTGCTGTGAGGTGTTTTGATATTTTTGATGCTGTGATTTATTTCAGTTTATGATTTCGGTCAGCTGATTATGTTATTTGTTCTAACTGATTAATGGTTGGGAACCTGACATTTTCTATTTGTTAATGCAGGGATTTCGTTTTAATGTACATTTTCATTCTTGTGTTCAATAAAGCAGTTTTATTAAAGCTTTGTTTTCCTTTTATGAAGCTAAACAACTTTATAAAGGCTATTTATCAAACATATACATAAGTTAATCAGCAAATATATATCGGGAACCAGAATTCTTTGCATCCTCAGTTCAGTATTGTTGGCCAAAAAGTAATACCGGTATTTATAGCTGTATGTTTTAGTTAAATATCTATATATATTTATCTATTTCAGGGACTTATAACATTGATCATGGTTATCTCTAGATTTGAGGAAATATTGAAAGAAGAGTAGTGCTTTCTATGTTGATCCAAACATTGGCTCTAATCCTAAATATATTTAACCAAAGTGAAAAAGCTTTCTAGAAATGTTGCATGAGTGTTGCTTTGTGTGACCTGAGGTGTTGAGACTGGTTCTGACGGGGGACGCCTCTGTGGACGCCCCCTCATTCGGTAGCCCCCCAACTACAGCCTATAGACTTAAGAATAAAGATGGACAAGATGAAGGCAGTGACTATTATGGCCGTATTTGTCTGACTTTGACTCGTGTGATAGTGGGCAATTTCCGTTCCCTTTACAACTTCACGCAAAGATTCAAACCCTGATTTTTTGTACTGTAGAAATCTTAAATTCTCTTACCCAAGGCTTTCATTTGTGGACAACTCCAATGGCCCTATACTGTACTTCCTGTCTACTGCAGTACGTGCTCCATGGCTCAGACCTAGCACCTTAACTGGAGGCCCTGTACTGTACTTCCTGTCTTCTGCAGTACGTGCTCCATGGCTCAGACCTAGCAACTTAACTGGAGGCCCTATACTGTACTTCCTGTCCTCTGCAGTACGTGCTCCATGGCTCAGACGTGCGCTCCCTGCACCGGAACATCCCCCCCACGGTCCTCCCTGGCCAGTACGGCGGCAGCGCGGCCCATCTAGACATGTCGGCGTGGTCGCGGATGCTGCTGGACTGTGAGGAGGAGTTCATTGTGGAGTTCTGCCAGCCAGATCCACTAGAGGGCGTGGTGCTGCCAGAAGACATGCTCCTGGAGGGGGAGGCGGGAGGCGGGCCGGAGGAGGACCCCTTCAGGGCGGTCCGCTCTCAGCTGTACTACTGTTACTGAATCCCCGCTACTCTCCACTGTACTCCTGTTGCTGACTCCCGTCACTCCCATTTACTCCCAGTTATCAATGAGAGGATACGTTGGTTTGGTTGTTTCTTTTGAAACCCACAAGTTTTATCAGGCAAGTTGCCAAACATTTAGGTCTACAACATTTACTTTTTTTACTCAGTGTCAACATTATAGTAGGCCTACGTGAGCCAAAGGGGAGGGGGGGGGTCTTCTACGCACTGCATTCCCCCAGTGTTTAAGGCAGCTCTGGGGTCTGCCATCGGCTCTCTATATGGTATTATCAACAACCGCTGCTGTCCTGTGCAATCTGATCCATGCTACTGAGGGAAAATAACTTGGGAGAGACTGTTTCGAAAAGGTTTTCATACCCTGTGTCCAGTAGACCAATAGTAGCATGTGTCGACTCCAATTTAAGACTAACTGCATCGTGAGATTTAACAATTCCCTAAGTGTTAATATATACCAATTGTTAAATACCCATTAAATATGATAGGCCAGGAGGGGACATGGTAGGCCTACAGGGAGTTGTTGGAAATTGTACCAAAGCAATGAATATGTATGTGCATTCTCATGTCAATCAATGCAGAGTTTGAATGGTTAATATGGGGATATCTATCGATGCAGATGTTGAAATTGTCCCCATTATTTCTGTACCATATGTTTGTCTTTGTGTAGCTTAATACATTCTGTTATGTATTCTACGTGACAATATTTATAGAAAGTCCTGCCTTATGATTTTGTTTTATTTCCATACACTGAACCATTTGCCTGTTTACAGTCTTCACCTCCAGGCCAGAACCCATCAGTTTGCTAAAGCTACATGGGTCATTGCAATGCTGAAACACTCATGACTATAGAGGTATCTTTTTGCCAATACTATGGAGCATGTATAGGGTAAAATGGTGTTTTATCTATTTTATATTGTATGTGTTGCCAAGTAAGGGATTTCTGTTACATTTGTTTAGTTTATTTAAGCTCGATGGTCATTCCACTCTGATTATAGTAAAGAAAATAAATCAAATAAAAAGACCTCTTGTGCTTTTTTAATTGTAATTATGGTGGGAAAATTATATTATTCTACACTTTATGCCCTTTCAGTTATCGTGTCATAATCGTATTACTGAATATTTATTACTTACCAATTTATATCCCCAATCTACCCACAATAAAAGGCTAGTAATGCTAAATGTATATGTTTAATTTGTACAAGTGTCACAGTCTGGGACCTCAGAGTCGGAGAGACAATGCCATACGAAACTCAAGAGGCGTTCTCTGATTGGTTGGGAGACGCTGAACTCCATTTTGGAAACAGCTGTTTGAAGACGTCACCTCTGCTGAGCTCGGCGGGGAGCCTTCAGCGGGCTGAAGACCTGCTGGTGGAGCTGAAGTCCTCCTGGTGGAGCAGTCTTGTGTCTCGTTAGCGGGGGATCTGGAAAACAAAGGGAGCCATTAATGCCATTTGGACATTGTAACAGGTGGATAACAAGATCCTTCCGAATTAAGGTGAGTGTCCATCTTTTGTTACATGTGTTTTATGGAGGACAATACACTAGCTGTGTTGGTTCAGGTAGAATGCTACAACACGCAGCCTCTGGGATCGGGTCCGTCTCCGGGACTCTCCGGGTCTGGGAACGTCTCCGGGTCCGGGTCTGGGTCCGTCTCCCGTTACGTCTCCGGGACTGTCTCTGGGTCAGTCTCGGTGACCGACTCCGGGACAGTCTCCGAGTCCGTCCCCCGGTCTGGGTCCGCCTCTTGGTCTGTCTCCTGGTCCGTCTCCGGGACCTCCGTAGTCACAACTCGGTCATCCCACATTAGAGGGAAACACGATGGCATTAAAACGTCACAGCTGCATTTATTACAAGCCCACAATGATGAGTGAAATAAAAGGTACCGTTTGTTTGCATCTCCACGCCGTCGTGATCTAGAAGAGATGGTAACTTCCCACGCCATGGTAATCTCATACAGGCTCTTCTTGGATCCCTTGTTTTGATGCATTCATCATGGTTCTTGTGGACGGGGCTCTCTGATAGGCACACATCTCTCCCACCACTGTAAAATATGATTGGGGTGAATATGGGCTAACAATTGCCTGCACTCCTTTGTGTTCTGTACCCCTTATGTTTTGGTCTGCTGATTGTATTACACAAGCCCATCTCAAGTATTTCCACACACACACATAGACCTAGATAGACAGAGACAGACACACGCAGACGAAGACGATGTACTCAAAGTGTGTCTTTCTCACACAAAATATATGTTCTTCCCATCTGGAAACCATTCTGTTAATTGCAATCCATCTATTCCTCCTGGTCGATACAGAAGGGTTATTGTTGGTTCGACCTTTCAGAAAAAAAACTACTCTTGGCTGAGAAGCTTTTAATTACAAGGAGCCCTGCATGCTGGAAGAGTACCCTACTTTTACAATTCAAAAAGGATACTGGGCCCTCCCAGTATCCTTTTAGACTTTTATGACACTATGCCATTTCCATGATAAATGTCCAATCAGTACTTTATAATATTTATGTTTCTGAGTTTGTCAGAAGAACCAGTCTACTAAACGCATTGTATCATGGAAATGGTTATTTACCATTTCTATACATGGCTATAACCATGTACACGTTCTACATGTGTTTCCCTCTGGGGCTGATGCTCAAACAAAAATACCTTCTGGTAAACTATAGGACTGAAACAGACTTATTCATGCACTTAAGTCATGTAGGCAATGTTTATTCTCTGAAGAGAACTAAAGCCTGAGTCTCCTCTTAGGAGCCACCATGACGTGGATGGTATGATTTAATATCGTTGGTCTTCTTGTGATAAGGGTGTAACCAATCCATGTAGCATTGTCTTTTAATTCATAATATCACGGTTACCTCTTGCCGTGACTGTACCAGCTACCACCCTCTACCACTGCAGACAGGCAGAGAGAGGCCGTACATGTCCAGCTGCTGATTGCGCCAAAGCTCAATCATCGTGTTCTACATCCATCACTGAGTCTGATGCTCCACTCAGACATGCACTGATGATGGCAGTTACGAGGACACGCGGTCACAGTTCCTGGTAATCTGTGGTCTGACATTAACAAGAGTCACTGCTGCACCATTATTCTCCTCCTCCCTCCTCCTCCTAGGTCCTCCATCAGATGGATTTGGTGTTTGGTCATATGGGCTGATGGGCAGCCCAGTCAACATTAACAGGATTATCCTTGGAACCCCTTATCATTGCTCTGGATGACGTGGCTCCATGAGGGCTCTGGTGTCACGGCGGTGTTGTCCATTTGCTAAGCAGCTCTTTCCTCTTTGGTCAGCAGATTTTAATATCGTTTTTAGGATCATTACTTTAGTGTGAAACATTTTTCCCATTGTGCTGAGAATGTTTTCTCGCTGATTGAGGTCATTGTTGGTTTAATATAGGAGATGGAATTATACCCAAATAATTGGTTCACTTTCTGTTTCACATCTCATTCAGATTTGGTCTTCTGTTCCAAGAGCCTGCCCTAAAAAGTCATTTTTTTTCATCTCTTTTATTTTGTATATACTTTTCTCTTATCCGGGGTGGGTTCCATCTTCAGTGTGGGATTGGATGTTCTTGTCCCATAAGGGCCTTCAGCCTCGCACCGTGGGCAACACCACGTTGTGTACATGAAAAACAGCCCAACACTCAGGCCTCTCAGCACAACTCTGTAGCCTGGTTCGGTCAACTGTTGAATACTGAGATCCAGCGCTATTATTCTCTCCCTGTCACTCGCCTTCTTCAAGTATTTGCACTTTATGTGACTGGGATAATGTTGCTCCACGTTGACTAACTGGGTGGGGTATTGTGTGAACACTCGCCCTTCCTCCCCCGCTCACCCGCCGTCACGCCAGCAAATGACACCCACGTCCCCCTGACCGTGTGGGAGAAGAACGTGATGCAGCGTTTCAGGCACTGGAGTTACTTCACACACAGCCCTAATGGTAATGGAGGAGACGGAAGTTGGCCAACTTGTGTGTGAGTGCCAGTGTGTTGACTCCACAGCGCTGAGATAGCTCTATGAGAGCATACAGGCCTAGATACTCCTGCCATCGCCTAGAGGGAATCAATGAACAAACTAGGGACTAGAATAGATATGGCTCTGTTTAGCTCGCATAATAAAGCGGGAGCATTCCTGCTCTTCTGTTTCTTGGCCTGTCCCCTTTTCTTCCGCCACCCCCCTCTCTCTCACTCTTTTCTTCCTCTCTCCCCCCTCCTTCTGCTCCCTCTTGTCCTCCCTACTTTTTCAGCCCGGCCTCCATTGTGAAGGGAGCCTGGGAAATGATAGGGAACATACAACACAGGCACACAAAGCTCGTGCTTCCTGTTGGGCCTGTTTGATGTGTGGGCAGCCGGCCGGTGGAGAAACGGAGAGGGCTGCAGCTCTGAGACAGGAGAGGGCTTGGATTTACCGTCTTGGAAGGAGAAATGGTGATGCATCATTTCCTGTGTGGGGGTGTCATTTATTTAGCAGCTCACAGACCAGTGGACCTTGAGGCGTGGGAGAGGGCCTAGTTTGTGAGGGAACGCTCTACTCTGGGTTGATGAGGCGTGGCCGTGCCAAACTTTCATTGAGACGTGGAGGTATCGTGCGGCCTGCTAGAAGAGATTAGTTGTGATGTGAGTGTTGTTTCTCAAGCCTTTTTTTGTTGAGGCACCATTGACTCGATTGGATTCCAGACAATGATCGTACAAACAAGCCAATGCTATTTTGATGCCAACACATGATGCATTTCGCCTCCCGGACAGGCGGCGGAGGCGGTGGTGTGGCTGTGGTCAGGTTCAGTCCAGGCACCTGCTTTCCCCTCGCCCTGTGTGTGGTGCACTGGCTCCGTGGCACACACCCATCACCTCCAGCCAAAAATCATGGGGGGGACAATGATTAGGACAAGCGGATACAGTGAGGTCCCCATCTTGTTTCCTGGTGTGTAGCCAAAAAAGCATCCTGAGTTTCTATTTAGTTTCACTTCCTTATTCAGCAGCATTGTGGTTGGAGCAACAGAGAATAGGACTGTCTCTGCTACAGTGTTTGTTGGTCATTTCTCTGCGATTAGTTACTCAGCTCTCTGTGTCTTGACACGCAAACACGGGTCATGTGAGACAGCAATGTTGTGTTTCACTTCTGTATGTTGGGAAGACATGTATCCGTCTTGATGCATAAGCTTCACCAGGACATTGGGTGTGGATATGCGTAGACGTTGCAAAGTAATTGGATCCGACACAGAGAGTCTAACAAAGATAACAATTAATATATCAAACGCATTGTTCTTTTAAACATTTTAGGTTCATCATTTTAACAAGCATCCCAGCACTGGAATAACAACTGTGATTGTGTTACCCTTTCTCTTCCGCTCGGAAGCTATCATTTCATGTGGCCGTTTCGCCCTGGAAATGTCTGTCTACATAAAAGGGTTTAGTGACGGACAGACGGGTCAGGTGGCAGCGTGTAGGCTGGTTCTCTCTCACGGCTGGCCAGCTGCACCCCCAGCGTACCAGAGCCTGAGGGGCCATATAAGGGAAGAGAGGGAGACGTTTGGTCATGTGCACTGAGGTGGAGTGCTGTCGGGCCCTGTCTGTCTGGTATTGTGCACATTGTGGTGGTGAAGTATCGCCTGGATACTATTCGATGCTCTCATGGGCTTTTCTTTCTCCTGCTCATTCTCTCTGTTGGTTGTAGTCTTAAATCTGCAAAGCAGCCATGATTTTTTTGAGCCCAAACAGGTTAGGTGGAGCAGGTTGAGATCTACTCCCTGTTCTCCCCACAGACCCAATGCATTTAGAGCAGGACATTTGCTGCTGCAAGGAGCAGTTTCAGTTTAGGTTTAAGCAAGCATTCTTGGATGATGAAGGGATATATATGAATTACTTTTCAAATATGGCATAGGTTGGTGGATAGTTGATAATCCAAAGCCTTCCAATATGTGGGTGGTGTTATGTTTTCCTCTTAGATCCTTTTGTTTTATTCATTGGTGCTCTAGTTGCTGGCCCACAGTAGCTGATGCTAATAGGCTGCGTCAGGCTTCTCATCTCTCTGCCGGGTGATGTGATGGGCCTTCTGGCGCAGGGGATCAGTTGGTTGCAGGATAATTAGGACGGCAATTAGATGGGAGTAGCATACCGCCAACTCTCTAACGCCCCCTCACGCAGCAAGAGGGGGGGGGGAAAGACATCAACGTTGATTGGACTGAGTATGGTGTGTTGTCGGCGGTAACTTGCAGGTCCCAAGGGTGAGATATTGTACCCCGGGGCGCTGTGGTGCAAGCTGCCATGTAGTCCCGACCGGACCAGAGGGAGCGGGGGCCCTCCCCTCCAGCCCCCCGGGGCCCCTCCCCTCCTGCCCCCTGGGGCCCCTCCCTCCGGCCTCCGGGTCATGTAGTAACAGGAAGGTCAGGTGTACGAGTAGTGGCCCGTTGATATTTAATGAACAAAAGAAGGCAGCGCGACAGAAGAGCAGCAGCCCTCGCTGTGTTAAACCCCTAAGGGATGCAGGATTTAGATTGTAAGTCCTACATCTACTATCAAATATGTATCAATAATATAGTGGAAAAAAAATGAGAATCACTTTTGGATGTTGATTTACGATGTGCGCCCCTAAAATGTCTGGTTGTGCCCCTAAACTTTTCAGTTAGGGGCCACAGTGCTCCTAGTGAAAAAAGTTAGTCTGGAACAGTATTACTGATGCATTATTTATCTTTGTTTTTTATACCTGATGGAAGTATGTTTTCTTTCCCTACAAGAGTTTTCTACTTTGTTAATGCGTAATTAAAAAATATTTATAATATAATATTGTCGGTTTATCTCCAGAGAGACTTAAGATTTTTAGTAGGTGTATTTAAGACACACTGTGGAGACTTACGATTTTCATTTATATGTGTTTAAGACACACTGTGGAAACTTAAGATCTTTAGTTTGATGTGTTTACTGTGGAGACTTAATAAGGCCCTGTCTACACGGACGAAAACTATATTCCCCCCCCGACCCCCCCCCCGTTTTCCTTGGTAGCGTTTCAGGAATTTTTCCATAAAGATGAACTCATTACAAAAACGCTCAACTGTAGAAATGGTGTAGTACATCTTCCAGGCCTATATGTGGCGCTGTTTCTCCACCAAAAAAAAGACGAGGAGGAGAAACCGAAGAAGAACAACAGCAGTTGTTAAACCTTGTAGATTGAGCAGACAATACTTTTGTAGGTACAGTTGGTCATTAATGTGTGTTTAACACGCATTGTGGAGACTTAAGATGTTTAGTTAGTAGGTGTGTTTAAGGCAAGCTGTGGAGACATTTCCCACGACCCCCTCACCACAGTGCTTGAGAGATGACTGTGATTAAAACCTTAAATTTATTTAGCTGACACATTTGTTCTAAGTGTCTTACATTAAGTGCATTCAACAATGAAGATGCATTGCCCTAAAAGAGAGCAGTGCATTGCCCTAAAAGTGCAAGATTAATGTGAGTACATAACATCTTTTGTCGTACAATCCATCATTATAATCAAATGATTGTAACGTTCTTCACAGACTGTCCTGTTAAAGAGATTGCAACACGCTCACAGGGTGGCTAAGGTAGGATCTGAACTGTTGAGGTTGCCATGGGGGTTGGGTTGCCCCCCTCCACCCACAATAAAATACTTAAGTGGAAACACTTGAGGAGGGCGGCCGGGCGGATGCACAGCATTGGGTTTGCTCTCTGCAGATAATGCTCAAGTTTATTACACCCAATCAGGCCTAAAAGGCTTTGGCGAAAGAGCCGTAATGGGCTGGGATCAGGGTGGCTGACTCATGCTCCCTCCTCTTTTCTATTGATTTATTTGCTTCTTTTTTGTTCCAAATGTCCGGCCGGCACGCAGCGCACTCTTCACCTAGCCCTGCCCGGGCCTGCGGTCGCGGTGACCCGGGGCGCTCAGCCGCCTTCCAGCACGCCTCCCACACTCCAGCTCTCTCCTCTTTCCGCTCTCGTCGTCTTCAACAAAACGTTGTTTGACATGCTTCTGTTGTGATACGAGATAATGATACAAGCGTCTCTCATTCCCACCGCAATACCGCCCGCCTCCTATCACTTTTCCAAACTTGGTCCCTTTCTGTTTTCACAGCAACAGCCATCACTGTTGTTGTTGTTGTTGTTGTTAGTTGGAGCTGCGAGTCTGAAGGCTGTCTCAATAAAGAAACCTGCCCAGCCACCATTCATTCAGGCCAGAGGAGTTCCTATAAATCAGTCAGTCTGTGGAGAAGCATCGGGGATATGTCGGAGGGCTGTACATCGGCTGCCAACAGGAAGTGACCTGCAGGAACCCAGCAGTTTGAAGCCCTCAATGGGTATTCCTCTTATTAGATATTCAGTGTATCTGTGGATACCTATTGTTATTGTCACAGTTGGGTATTCATTTTAATTGGAAGCGTCCATATCTCAACCTCTGAAAAGTATAACATTTTTGTATTTCTCAGACTTTAGGTATCCCTCTAACTAAACAGCATTGCCATTGGGACCCATAATGTCCACCAGGATAAAACTTGCTGTACATTGACATGTTGAAAGACTTTGAAAATGTTCTCATTCGACCAAGACTCAGAATTACCTTCTTTTTTTTTCTACAGATGATCTATGGACTTGTCTGAGCTTATAGCAACCATTTTTGACAACATAAAAATTAATAACTCATGTGGGAATCCATATTTTTAAACATTCAATCACAGTTACACTTGAAGTAGTCAAGGACTGTGACTACTCGGGCCACATATAGGCCAACCCAAATTGTGTGTCGATATAAATAATGAAGTCAAAGTGTACATTTTAATGAATGCTAAGCTAAGCACTAATGTTCGATTTCCATGGAGAGTCGTCGTCAGAAGGTGGCAGGAACTTTAAATTTGCCAAGAACATAGAGAAGTCCTCCCTTAACATGTGTACAACATTGTGTCAATATCTTATTCCATGACGTCAGTGTCAATAACAATTGCTATTAAGTGTAATGTACCCTTTTGTCAGCAGGAGGCACAAAATCACACTGTGTGTGTGTGTGTGTTTGTGTGTGTGTGGTGTCATGTGTGTGTTTGTGTGTGTGTGTGTGTGTCAGTCAAAAACGGTAATAGAACGAAGATGGTGTCATGCGTGTCTAGGAGTAATCACTACAACCCGGATTCATCGATGGGCTAGGCACGGTTTGGGCTGTGAACCCCTATGGGACTGTCCTTAGGATTAGTTATTAGGATTATAAATAAATTGAAATAACAAACTAAGTACTGGTGGCTGCAGTGAAAAGTAACATATTGCAGATTTCAATGAGTTGTATATGTTTATATGTATGCATTGGCTCACTTTTAAGTAGCTTTGTATAAACTCGACTGGAGTGTACAACTGTCTAGGTTGGGTTACACCATTCATTAGCATTATGCCTGGTTTGATATTTTAACATGGTCTCCTTATTCCAAAATCTCTGAAAGATGATCAATAGGACTGACTATAGGAATCTCCACACAGTGAACTTGATGCTGTTGCGTTCGTTGACATGACATCCTTATGTACCAAGTCTGATATGGTTGGGGTGGGTAGCAGCCAGCTACCCCTCTGAACCACTGCCATTGTCCTGGGAGTGTTTGCAGCTGGCACGCAGGCCGCACACACACACACACACACACACACACACACACACACACACACACACACACACACACACACACACACACACACACACACACACACACACACACACACACACACACACACACACACACACACCCTCAGCTTTTATTTACGGTCATATGAAATGACTATCATTGTTTATAGTCTGCTTTTTGTATGAAAAGGGAAAAATCCCCATGGTTAAAAATAAAGATATATTCTTATCAACCGCAAGCAGCCATCACTTGGTTACATGCAGTGGACACGTGACTTCCACAGCCAGGGCTGTGCACACAAGCGTGGATTGTGTTTAAAGGGGATCATCATTAAAATACCTGCGTTCCCAGCTGAACTCAACATAGCAAGCAGTTTGCCATAAAGACTCAAAATCATACGGAAGAAACGAACACACACACACACACACACACAGTGTGATACTGCTATCCTTTGAGCTGAGTGGATCTACTTGTCACCGTAGTCAACCTATAAAAGCCCTTCTGTTTTTTAAGTCCACCTGTAAAATGATGGGTGAATCGGTGATGTGACATGTCCTACTTATGGTGATTTATCGAGAAATTGAAGGATTTCACTCTACATTTTGTAGAATCTGGAGAGTGATCACCATGTTGTGTTGCGCCTTTACAGCTGTAGGGATCTCCAGGTGAATAGCGCTTTGCACTTTCTGTTCAGCTACAGCAATGCACCTAGAGCCTCCGAGGGGACCCCAACGAAGAGCCAGTGGGATGTAAGGGAGCCGTCGTGGGAACAGAGTGGCCCTGGGTCACGCCGTCATCACTGAGGCACATTCTTGTCCTGTCGCTGTCTGAACTCAGTAGAGGAAACGGCAACTTCCTTTAAGAAAAAATGGAGCCCATCTGCATGGCCTGGTGGCTGCTGAGGGTTTGTGATGGTATGGGTGGGGCTTGGTGTTCATGGGTAAAATAAGTCCCACTGGCCCTTGTTCCTGTGACCACGTCCACTGGCCCTTGTTCCTGTGACTGTACGGCCACTGGCCCTTGTTCCTGTGACCACGTCCACTGGCCCTTGTTCCTGTGACTGTACGGCCACTGGCCCTTGTTTCTGTGACTGTACGGCCACTGGCCCTTGTTCCTGTGACTGTACGGCCACTGGCCCTTGTTCCTGTGACTGTACGGCCACTGGCCCTTGTTCCTGTGACTGTACGGCCACTGGCCCTTGTTCCTGTGTGACTGTACGCCCACTAGCCCTTGTTCCTGTGTGACTCTACGTCCACTGGCCCTTGTTCCTGTGTGACTAGATTGCGGCCAAATGCAGGATCTTCATGGGAATCAGGTCAGCACGTTGGACATATTACGTCAACAAAGAGAAGCAACATGTAGATCCTCATTCAGGAAGTAATCCAATTCATTCCTTGTCCGCAGGGTGGTGTTTAGGTGTTCTGCACTGC
The DNA here is from genome assembly GCF_026213295.1 of Gadus chalcogrammus. Taxonomy (NCBI): domain Eukaryota; kingdom Metazoa; phylum Chordata; class Actinopteri; order Gadiformes; family Gadidae; genus Gadus; species Gadus chalcogrammus. The sequence goes on along the minus strand of NC_079412.1, from coordinate 6,202,662 downwards.
TCTCCCTTTTGAATGGTGTTTTGTGGTGTTCTGGCAGTGCTCTCTCCACTGGGTGGTGTTTTGTGGTGTTCTGGCACTGCTCTCTCAGCTTGGTGGTGTTTTATGGTGTTCTGGCAGTGCTTTCTCGTCTCTCCGCTGGGTGGTGTTTTGTGGTGTTCTGGCAGTGCTCTCTCCGCTGGGTGGTGTTTTGTGGTGTTCTGGCACTGCTCTCTCAGCTTGGGGGTGTTTTGTGGTGTTCTGGCAGTGCTCTCTACGCTGGGTGGTGTTTTGTGGTGTTCTGGCAGTGCTCTCTTCGCTGGGTGGTGTTTTGTGGTGTTCTGGCACTGCTCCCCCTGCTGGATGGTGCTTTGCGGCGGCCAGCATCAATGACCCGGTAAGGTACAGCCCAGCAACAGGAAAGAGGAGGGATGACTTGCTAATTGAGCTCACTTTCCAGGAGACGCCTTCTACACACTCGCACTCGCAAGCGCACAAGCACGCCTCGGCTCTCAAAGGATGTGCTTGAGTGCAGCCCCCTGCCGTCCCCGTGGGGATAGGTCTAGAGTGATGCAGGGCTGGCAGAGCGGGCTTGGAGGCTGCAGATTCCAGGACAGCTTTGCGTTGAGTCTTTCTTAATCAGGACGGCCAATTAGTACAAATGTCACTGGTGCCATTCGTCACAGTGCAGAAATAGAAATGGCAATTAAGGAGAGCTGTTTTTTTATTTTATTTAATTATTAGGTCACTCGTCCACTCCTGCTGTCGGAGTCTGCGCTGCGATGTTAGGGGGCCGGTGCCCCCTCTGCTGGGATCAACCTGCCGATCTGACGGAACAAAGCGTCTATAGCGAATATATTGATGGATAGTTTATATAGATATTATAAAGATAGACGGCAGTGTTATTATGAAAGACCAGTGTCTTTACAACTCCAGTATAACATGCGGTGAGCTCAGTGTTTCATAATACCGACCAGGATAACATTCAGTGTTTCATAATACCAACCAGTATAACATTCAGTGAGCTCAGTGTTTCATAATACGGAGCAGTATAACATTCAGTGAGCTCAGTGTTTCATAATACGGACCAGTATAACATTCAGTGAGCTCAGTGTTTCATAATACCAACCAGTATAACATTCAGTGAGCTCAGTGTTTCATAATACCGACCAGTATAACATTCAGTGTTTCATAATACCAACCAGTATAACATTCAGTGTTTCATAATAAAAACATTAAGTGAGCTCAATGCTTCATAATACCAGCCAGTATGACATTCAGTGTTTCTGTTAGATTTCAGCTTATTTCTAAACTGTTCGTATAGACTCTGCGTTGTGTATTTTCCGTCGTAGTAGTAATTCTTGAAGTCAGGGTGGATAAGAGGGTTGAATAGATGGTTTATTCCAGGATGTAATACAGCGAGATACAGACTTAGGTTGAATAATCTATAGGGGACGCGGTTGAGGAGCAGTTTTGAGACGTGTTCCTTGGCTGTCGATCACTCTTCTCCTCGAACCAAAGGGTTGTGGAGAGTATTATATTAAAGAAAACATGAAGAACAAGAGAACAGAAGCACTCTCACCCTTGATAAGGTATATGGCCCTGGCTATGTCCCAGACAACCAGGTTGGTAAATCCTTGTTGAGACATAACAAATGGCGGAATGTGGGAAAAAACACCTTGTATCAGTGTGAGAGGCACTGGCCTGTTCCTAGACTAGAAATGTGAAAACAGAGAGACACTAAAATACACCAACATTCTACAATACCAACCAGGGGTGCGTTTCCCAGAACAGTCAGGACGTTAGCATTTTGTCAACTTATTACTTAGCCCAGTTGTACTATGCAGCAGCCGAAGTACGAGTGTTTCCCAAAAATCTCCAGCTAACATAGCAATACGTAGCTGACCTCTTCGTTGATTAGCTGCATACAGCTAATACATAGTGAACAGATATTTTCTGAATGCGGAGTTCAGAGTTGCTCTGAGGCATTTAATCATTCACAGTTGGAAGCCTCAGAAACTTTGATATTTAGACTACATGCTTGTTATACAGTTGTGGTTAATATTTGCCAACTTGATTGTGTATAGCCTACCTATCCTTTCTATCAACATTAGAAACAATTTCGGAAATAATTATAATTGTTTGAAAAAATGTCACACACATTTTTAATGACACTGGCAAATTCATCAGCGTCACTATGCAATTCAATATAGTTGCTGCAAACGGTTGATACCTTTATGGAAAAAAGATAATTCAAACAATAAATTTGGTAAGAAATTAGCTTTGTCTGTTCTCTAGGATATGGATAAGTAAATAAAGTACTTTTCTCCCCTATTCTGTGGAAGGGTTAAATGGCTGAGTGGTTAGAGCGCTCACCCTGAAATTAACAGGTTGTTTTTTGCCACCGGTTCAAGCCCTGCCAGATGTGTCTTGTTTCCTCAGTTCTAATGATGGATTTTTGATGTTTGAAGTCTGTCGATCTCTTCACAGTACCTTGGCTGTATATTTCCCTCCTACAATATTTTGATAGCCTATTCATTTTGACAGGGGGCAGCATCTTGTGTTGTCGCTGCAGTGGATGCATGTTTCTTGATACTCTTTTATTTTATTTTAAATTGTAGGCTATCAATGAATTCACCTTATCACATATGTAAAACTAACAGGGTTTTTAAATGTGATATTTGTTAGCCATTAAATGTCCAGTGATGTTCCACACCCTAACATTAGGAGGCGCTATTGCACTAACTCGGAATGCTAATTGTGTAAAAAAGAAGACGGTCATGTGACCAACAGCCCTAGAACTGTTGTAAATAATTTGCCTTTTTACCATGTGGGTAATAACTTAAGGACTCAGCCAGACTATGTTGTTGGGAAACAGTCAGGGAGCCTTACCTTGCTGGTACAATGGAGTTTAATAACTTCCTCCATACTATGAGCTTACTATGTAGGTGAAATGGTTTTGGGGAACACTTTCCTATTAACTGTTGAGTCCCTAAGAGGTAGGTTGCTAAGGAAGTTAGCAACTATGCTTTTGGGAAACGAAGCCCTGGTTGGCATTATGAAACACTCACTGAATGTTATACTGGTTGGTATTATGAAACACTCACTGAATGTTATACTGGTTGGTATTATGAAACACTGAGCTCCCTGAATGTTATACTGGTTGGTATTAGCAAGATTGAATGAGCCTGGTTGGGTCAGGACACTGGGGAAACCCCTAGTCTTTTGCGATAAGTGCCCTGGGATCTTCTATGACCTCAGTGAGTCAGGACCTCGGTTTTATATCTGCTCCGAAGGACGGCGCCTTCCACAGCACAGTGTCCCCGTCACTGCACTGGGGCATCGGGATTGATGTTAAGGCCAGAGGGAAGAGTGCCACGTATTGGCCACCACCTGACACCACCTGGTATTCCCAGGCGGTCTTCGTTTCCCAAAAGCATAGTTGCTAGCTTCCTTAGCAACCTACCTTTTAGGGACTCAACAATTAATAGGAAAGTGTTCCCCAAAACCATTTCACCTACATAGTAAGCTAATAGTATGGAGGAAGTTATTAAACTCCATTGTACTAGCAAGGTAAGGCTCCCTGACATACATAGTCTGGCTGAGTCCTTATTACCCACATGGTAAAAAGGCAAATTATTTCAGCTCTAGGGCTGTTGTAGGTCCATATTAGGCCACATGCTTTGTGGTCACATGACCGATTCCAGTCTTCTTTTTCTTTTTTTACACCATTAGCATTCCAAGTTAGTGCAGTAGCGCCTCCAAATAATTTGCCTTTTTACCATGTGTGTATAAGGACTCAGCCAGGGTGTGGAACATCACTGGACATTTAATGGCTAACAAATATTTTCTTTAAAAACCATGTTAGTAACCCTGTTTGGGTTTAAGAGAAGTGTTTCATTCATAGCCTAAAATTTAAAATAAAATAAAAATGTATCAAGAAACATGCATCCACTGCAGCGACAACACAAGATGCTGCCCCCTGTCAAAATGAATAGGCTATCAAAATATTGTAGGATATTGTAATATTGTATCCATCATTAGAACTGAGGTAACGTATCTGGCAGGGCTTGAACCGGTGGCAAAAAACAACCTGTAAATTTCAGGGTGAATGCTCTAACCACTCAGCCATTTAACCCTACCACAGAAATGGGGAAAAGTAATTATTTACTTATCCATATCCATAACCTAATTCCTCACCAAATTCATTGTTTGAATTATCCTTTTTCCATAAACGTATCAACCGTTTGCAGCAACTATTTTGAATTGCATAAATAGTGCCTATGCTGATGAATTTGCCAGTGTTGGTGATGTTTTTTTCCAAACAAACAATTATTTCTGAAATTGTTGCTAATGTTGATACAAAGGATAGGTAGGCTATACACAGTCAAGTTGGCAAATATTAACCACAACTGTATAACAAGCATGTACTCTAAAAATCAAAGTTTTGAGGCTTCCACCTGTGAATGATTGAATACCTCAGAGCAACTCTGAACTCCGCATTCAGAAAACATTTGGTCACTATGTATTAGCGGATAAGTACGCAGCTAATCAACGAGGAGGTCAGCTACGTATTGCTATGTTAGCTGGAGATTTTCGGGAAACACTCGTACTTCGGCTGCTGCATAGTACAACTGGGCTAAGTAATAAGTCGGCAAAATGCTAACGTCCTGACTGTTCTGGGAAACGCACCCCAGTATGCCATTCAGTATTTCAAGAGTATTTTCATGTTTAGAGCATGTTTATTCCTGGGCCTCCCTACAGAGCGTTGCATGGTCCAGACCCCTCCTATATCTGAGGCTAAGCTGCGTCCCGTAGTGCCTAAGCCCGTTCCCCAACGAGGTGGTGGTGTCTTGGGGCACCGAACCCTCTCTGGAGCTCCTGGTTTAGTCTCCTCATGTGCCGTGATGAAAGGACATTTCGAAAAACAAAAAAAGCGGATATTCTCTTTGCCAGATCTTTTGTAATGCAATGTCTTGGTTTTGTGTTTCTTCGTGTTGTGTGTTTCTGTTGTAAAGCAGCCCGTGAATATAACCCCCTTTACCTGCTTCCCCCAGGTGTTATGAGAGCGCTGGTCATGGCCAGATGATGGACGTGGAGACGTCTTACTCAGACTTCATCACCTGCGATCGCACCGGCCGCAGGAACGCCGTGCCTGACATCGCAGGGGAGGGCGGGGCTGCAGCCGGCAGCACTAGCGAACTGACCAAAGACATGGCCCACATGGACCTAAAGAACCCCGGTGAGCAACCACTGTGGACCAGTAGAGCAGCACAAAAGAGCCTCTACACCACTGTGGACCAGTAGAGCAGCACAATAGAGCCTCTACACCACTGTGCACCAGTAGAGCAGCACAAAAGAGCCTCTACACCACTGTGGACCAGTAGAGCAGCACAATAGAGCCTCTACACCACTGTGGACCAGTAGAGCAGCACAATAGAGCCTCTACACCACTGTGGACCAGTAGAGCAGCACAATAGAGCCTCTACACCACTGTGCACCAGTAGAGCAGCACAATAGAGCCTCTACACCACTGTGGACCAGTAGAGCAGCACAATAGAGCCTCTACACCACTGTGGACCAGTAGAGCAGCACAATAGAGCCTCTACACCACTGTGGACCAGTAGAGCAGCACAATAGAGCCTCTACACCACTGTGCACCAGTAGAGCAGCACAATAGAGCCTCTACACCACTGTGGACCAGTAGAGCAGCACAATAGAGCCTCTACACCACTGTGGACCAGTAGAGCAGCACAATAGAGCCTCTACACCACTGTGGACCAGTAGAGCAGCACAATAGAGCCTCTACACCACTGTGGACCAGTAGAGAAGCACAATAGAGCCTCTACACCACTGTGGACCAGTAGAGCAGCACAATAGAGCCTCTACACCACTGTGCACCAGTAGAGCAGCACAATAGAGCCTCTACACCAGGGGTTCTCAAACTATATGGGGCCGGGGACCCCCCCATAGGGCAGAAATTATTTCAAGGACCCCCTCATAACCGCAACACAAATGTAATCATATAGGCTCATGTGTATTTTTTCTGTTAGATGCTTTTGAACTTTATGCTTCAATCATTCAGTGCTAATACCACAATAGTGTTAAATAAGCATTTTATTGTATTTTGGCATAACTTTACAATATGTAAATAGATTTTACTTTTTTATAAATGTGTGTATAAAAATCACACACACACACACACACACACACACACACACACACACACACACACACACACACACAATACCCAAACAAAACCAGCAAAAACATGACACGGCAACATTGCCCAATGTTGTCACAATGGACATGGGACAACGGCAGAGGACATGTTTATTTCCAAATGTCTGCAAGGATTGGTTTACAAGAGAGATAGTAAAGTGGTGCAAAACAGTTAAATTATTCACCCACGTAAACACGTTACCTACTGTTACCAATGGTCCATCGTAACAAATCGCCTGCTCGGCATGCCATGCATATATGGATGAAGCTTTGAAGGGGACGCAAAACACAGCTTTGGCTACGCTGTTGAACGCTGATTGGCTGTCATCACGCGTTTGCTGCCGAAAAGTTGAAATATTTCAACTCGAGCAGCATTTGACGCGCCGCAAAATACGTGAACGCGCATGCAGCGCGGGCATGGGCGAGCTGCGCTTCATATCAAATCGTGCCGCGCCGCAAATCAAATTTGCGGCCAGTAGAGCAGCACAATAGAGCCCCTACACCACTGTGCACCAGTAGAGCAGCACAATAGAGCCTCTACACCACTGTGGACCAGTAGAGCAGCACAATAGAGCCTCTACACCACTGTGCACCAGTAGAGCAGCACAATAGAGCCTCTACACCACAGTGGACCAGTAGAGCAGAACAGTAGAGCCCAGGCTCTAAGTGCCACTATCAACTGTAGCTTCAGAGTCAAAGGATTCAGAGTGAAGGAATTTGCTCGGTCAATTTCATCTATTTGAGTAGTTGGATGGGTGTTTATATTTTAGACACGCCTACTTTCAATGTTCTCAAACACGACCAAACCTAGAGGGTGGTAGTTGCTCCTCCCAGAGCTGATACGCCCTCCCTAAACACCACTCCACTATTCCCCATTGGAGTGTTTCCAGCAACACGATGGCTTCCAAGCTAGCTGTTGGATTATACACGAGGCGTGTCCATTTCATCCTAATTGTCAAGCAAGCTGACGGGAACCACGTAGCGTGACCGCCGGCCGTACAGCCGAGGAGGGGGCGCTGATGTCATGCTGATATGGGGTTACGCAGACGGTCCCTGGGTTGGGTTCTCTCCCCATTGTTCCTGAGTTGTGGCTCCGTGAGACCACAGGGGTGTGTTTCAGGAGGCTCTGCTGTGGACTGCTCTCACGGAGTGTTTCCCCTTTCCCCAGAAGGCGCCGTGGGGCCCCCCCCTGCACCACAGGGAGAAGGCTCCCCCAGCCAGGAGGCCCAAGAACCCACGGGGCCCACCTGAGGCCCTCCATGGCTGTCGGGAGGGGGCGCAGAGAAGGAGAGGGACATGGCACGACCCAAGGACAGAGACTCTTTACTACTCACCGTCCACCGGCTTGTGCAGTGTGTGTGTGTGTGTGTGTGTGTGTGTGTGTGTGTGTGTGTGTGTGTGTGTGTGTGTGTGTGTGTGTGTGTGTGTGTGTGTGTGTGTGTGTGTGTGTGTGTGTGTGTGTGTGTGTGTGTGTGGAGAGACACTTGCCAGGTATTTTTGACTCCTGCAGTGAGGTTATAACGTGGATGGCCGTTTAGGAGAAAGCACAGGAACTTATCAGACTTTAAGACCTGTGTGTGTGTGTGCCCAGAGTGATATTTATGACAACACTTTAAAAGGTCCCAGCAGCCTCTGTGGATCATGAACGTCATAACCTCCATCATATTATTACTCAATGTTGTTTTAGTTAAATTGTGTTCTTGTACAATTGTAATCATTTTTCTCTCAGTAAGCATAACACTTAACATTGTACTGTACCATACCACGTTCATATTTATTGCAAGATGTTCAGCGATATCTTTGTAATAGGATTTTTCTTTGTCAAATAAAATAAAAAACCCAAATGTATAATGTGAAGGTCATACTTGATATTTTCTAAAACCTCTTCATTTTTACACAATGGAGAATTTGCATAGTACCTTGAGCGGTATGAACATGTGAAACCTTAATAAGTAAAGCAGCATTAATGGATGTATGAGCCATGTTTCCTCACTGTTATTGAATCAGCTTGGTTTACACAGGAACAGGAAGCTGCTGTTTACATTTCCTGTCTGGAATGAGCAGGTAACCATTTTAGTTGAATCCTATGAGGTAAAGAAAGGATTGTGTTTAGGAACTCTGTGTTCCCCTTCCTAACTTGGTCAAAGTTAAACAACTCGGAATCTAGTTTGGCCTTGCATAATATAAGGACGATGTTCATTTCTTTAATGACTTTAAGTATGACTTCCTGAAAATCTTAAAGAGCAACAATATTTTACAAGAATCCATATTTTATTGGAGCCTTTACATAATGTGAGAATAGTAAACAAGTGCTTTTCTTCCATCAGTCAGTGTAATACAAATTAAGATTTGATATAGAAGATACTTTAAAAGAACAGTTTTGTTTAACTGGAGTCTTCCTGAAATGCATGTCCGCCATTAAGTAACATCAACACTTAGTGCGACATCTACAGTTGAGAAGTAGGATAACATTACCCATTAGCTAGTTTTACCTGAGAAATGTGGCTATTTTTATAGCATTCAATGTTATCCCATAGGCACATAATTAGTTATTTATATTAACAGAAAATGCAGTGATTTATTACAAGAATGAAGAAAAGAGGCTTGCATTAAAATTGAGTTTTAGCTGTAAAAATATGATCCAACACTGCTGCACAGCACCCTGCCGGTGGCATGTATTAATAATTATGAACTATTCTTCGAGTCCATTCATCTAGAGAGTCAGGTGGAGATGGGCTCACAGATCTGACTGGTGCACAACCAGTCAATTGATTTCCGATGACTCCATCATACACACGCTGCTTCAGAAGCCGGTGGACTTCTGCATGCCGTAGGCCTCGTAGAGTTTGGTGAGCAGCGCCTTCTTCTCCTCCTCGGGTAAGAAGCACGACTCAGCTGCACAGATATTCTATAACCACAAGTAAGCAAAGCAGCAGTCGGATATAGGTTGGTTTTCGTTCTGATCATCTCTAACGTCTAAAGAGCAACCTGCCAGGTTGGCATGTCTGCTTAATGTGGGGAAATGGATGGAGCTCATTACTCATTACATTACTTATTAACATTGAGGGCATTTAGCAGACGCTTTTACCCAAAGCCACTTACAATAAGGACATTAAGTACCTCACCCTAACTCTTAACAACAATATATCACTGTTTGTACAGTAAGGATGTTCATAGAACAAGTGCCAAGAGATAAAAATCGCTATGTTAACTCATTCTCTGTTTACAACAAAGATAGCTAGGACAAGATGCTACACAACTAAGTACTATTTTGAAGTGCCAGGACGTACAACATACAATAAGCGTATGGGAGGGGGTGGCTATGCAGAGTCTCGGTGACCTCTGACTTAAAATGAGAGCGGGCCTTGTGTTTGTAGTGCGATGCGCAGACGTAGACCCTTCACCTCAGCATCATGAACTTGAAGGCTTAAGGCTCTGCGGCTTTGATGTTGAGCTTTTACTTTCTAGAGGAGCTTGTCTCCACAAGTCAATTTACGCACAAGTTGGTTTTTGGGTCTGCATGTTGCACAGTTGTTATGACCTAAGTCTAAAAGAATGACACTCATTTTGAACTTCATACTTTCCTCTAATCCATTGATTACGGATGCCAACTGTCCGCTTGCTCTATACATTCACTGGAATCCGGTTAAAATAACCTTTTTAGGAAGAAAGTGCGCTTATTTTAACTGTATAGAAATACTTATTTTAGTAATTTGGAGATTTCAGCGAGTCTAGTCTGACATCTACTGGTGATGAATAGGACTGATATTTCTTCAGAAAATAATTCAGTTAAACGTCTGAATCCAGACTAATTCAGGCACCAACATTAGTTAAACACGTCTGAATCCATACAAATTAAGCCACTAACATTAGTTAAACACCTCTGAATCCATACTAATTCAGCCACCAACATTAGTTAAACATTTCTGAATCCATACTTTCTGGAAATACAGTATTTGAGCTGAAGGTACTTCCAAGAAATCCCAAGTTTGATGAGGGTACACCGATGGAGTGTGCCAAACTCACCAGTCTCTGGAACTCCTCCTGGGTGAAGCCCATGTGCTGCTGGGCAGTGAGGTAGTCCAGATTCAGGGTGGAGTTGAAGATCAGCGGGTCGTCGGTGTTAAGGGAGTAATTTGCCTTGTCTTTCCTGAACCTGCAAATGGGAACAAAAAGAACCAATTGACATCATCATCATCATCATATTTTCCCACTCGGTGCAATAGTGGCCTTTGGGCGCGCCTAGTTGAACCTGTAGCCAAGCAGGAACTGGCTTCTCTTCATCATCTTTCTCCTGGCCTGCTTAACATCCATGTCCGACAGCCTCTCTATCCAAGATCAATTTCAAATATCAAATCTTTCCTGGCGTCCTCCGTTCAAATATAACTTGTTTCTGTAGTTCGCTAATGTCTAGTATACATACATATTTCAGATGTTGTAGGTAGCAATTGTCACGTATTGGGAGGATGTCGGTTATATAGCAAAGACGTCGTTAGAGAACTTGAATCTCCGGTACAGGCCACCTTTGACTTGTCAATTTGGGTCAATATTCTTTCTTCTGTCACTTAGACTAGGAGCATTCTTTCGTTCAAAATCCCCTCGTACCATCTTTCTCAGTAACCCGTGCTATTTGAGCTCAACCTTTCTGAGTTTGTACTCTGTGCTGCACTCATTTGAATGCGCTGCATTGGCAGTGTGTCATTATGTGGATGGTGCCCGCTCACCTGAGGACCGGGTGCTTGGTAAAGTCCGGGTCACAGGCTCCGGTGAATTTGCTAGAGATGGGGCACACCTGAAATAACACAGAAGCACCATACTTAACACATTCAGTCTCGTCATGGCAAAGGGATAACAATCAAAGGTATATGTGTTCAATCTGGTAATACGATATCATTTAGACATAGAGCTCCTAGACTGTAACGCAAGTGTTGTACACTTCCTTGTTATTTGGATAACCGCTCTGCTGTTGGTGTTATGGCGCATAACACGTCGGACTCTCGTCTCTGGTATTTCTACAACGAGACTCGTAGTGGGGGTTATCTCAGCCAAGGTTGAGAATGAATTGGGGGAAAGGAACTTTGGTTTTGACTCCCTGCAGTACATGAACCACGACATGGAGGAGAGAGGGATTGTTGCTCGCGAATGTCTCCCGCTTTGTCTCCCGCTTCACGCTGCCCGCTGCCGAGGCACCACCGCCTCGGGCGCTGCCCGCTGCAGGAGGCGGTGGTGCCTAAGCGCTGACCACTGCCGAGGCGCCGGTGGTCCCTCGGCGGCAAGGCTCCGGCGGGAGACAACCGCGGTCAACAATCGCGGGCAACAATCCCTTTCTCCTCCATGTCGTGGTTCAGTCTACTTCAGATTGGTGTGGACGTCTGAGAACCCGACGCAGTCGTTTGAGATTCATAATATCGTCTGGAGGCTCACACAGCTTTTGGCCTTGATAATATATATTATATGATATAGATATCTATGCATAATATGATATTATTTGGATATAGAGCTCCAGGACTCCCGCCGGAGCACCTGGAGTGCTCTAGAATATTTACAGAACACGGCCAAAGGCTGTGTGCGCCTCGCCATTGCGATACAACCACTGTAAACAGAGGGCATGGTACTGTGGCTGCAAACTGCATACCTCAAAATGCATCTTCTGATCCAGGAGCTGTTTGTAGAGGGCTGGGTCTTCCAGAGTCCGGTAACCGTGGCCAATGCGCTCCGCCTTGAGAACCTCCACCGCCTAAAAGATACTTCAAATGTTTAATTTGGAAATGCTTCAATGGGAGTCCATTCTGAACACTGTCTCATACTCTGTGTGTGTGTGTGTGTGTGTGTGTGTGTGTGTGTGTGTGTGTGTGTGTGTGTGTGTGTGTGTGTGTGTGTGTGTGTGTGTGTGTGTGCGTGTGTGGGGTTAAAGACCTCTTTGACCACGGAAGGCGGGCCGACCTCTCCTGCGTGGACGGTCCTGTGTATCCCACAAAGCACCGCCTCCTGTCAACAGGCCAGGACACACACGTCACATGATGCACAGACGATGTGTTCTAGACCAGCGATCCCCAACCCCTGGAGCCGGTTCGGGGACCCATTAGTAACGGGCCTTGAAATATTTCCAGAAATATATTTTAGTGTCATATTTTATAACTAAGGCTATAAGAGTCATGTCATTTCATCCAACACATAGACATAAAATCTATCAATATGCAACTAAACCACTGTATATTAAGCACTGTACATGAACTGCACATGCACTACTTTTGTGTTTAAGTCTCAGGTGACTTTTCTTGTGTTTCTCTTATAAATTGTTGTTTTTATATTATTGTGTTGTTGAAGGGAGCCTGAGACTCAAGCATTTCATTGCTGTTGCTTTAATTGTTGTGAATATGACAAATAAATCATCTTGAAAGACAGCCACATCCTTTGTTTAAAGATGATGATTCTTAAAATGAAGGTATTAAAATCGACCACCGGTCCTCCATATGCCAGTCCTTGGAACAAAAAGGGTTGGGAACCCCTGGTCTAGTCTAACCCTGCTGGAGCAGCAGCACCCATTTAGTTTTGTCCTTATATTATGGGTGCTTTGCTAGCACCTTGAGACACATCATATTTCGTACCTGCACTGGGAGACGTCAAGGAGAGAGAGGAAACCAGTTTGGTTACATTGCAACAGACGGCCCAGAGCATCAACATAACACAACATTGACTCTCTTGTTTTCCTCAACTGGATTACAGGCGCTTGATAGCGGGACAGAGATAAGGTCATTTATATCTATATGTGCAACTTCCAAGATTAGGTGAGGCCTGCTGCCTGTTGTGGGAGAGGCCCTGACCTACTGGAAGAACTAGACTTCCCCGAGATGACCTCGATCATTGGGTGGTTAAGAGATAACGGTTCATATTAGTGGACTCCACTCCTTCATAAACCGTCAGCTCAGCCAGTCCACGTCCAGCTGGGCAGTCCAAAGGAAGCCCATTAGACAGGATGGTCATTAGTGAGATGGATCGTGTCTATAAATGCCAATATTGTTTGGTGTGCCAAAACCCTGTGATATGAAAAATAAGAGATCTGAAAAATATTTAGACATTTTCTGCAACTGCAGCAAAAGGATATTCCACGGGATAAAATCAGTTAGTTCAAATCTTGTGTTCGAGGCTACAGAGAACCAATCCCTTGCCTGTAAGGACTGGCACTTCGTCATGAAGGGTTCAGAAGAAGAGTGGAATGGGACTGTGGTCTAGGGGATATACTCCACACATTATTTACTTGCACAAACCAAACAATAACCAACATAACCGCAATGTAACCGTTTTATTCATTGCACATACTGCTTTAAGAGCAAAGGAAAGGTTAAAGGTCACTCAACAGAAGGGGTTCAGCCAAGACGTGATACTGAATAAGACGCCAATTGACTACCGTTTCAAGGGGTGAAAAGTTATTTGTACTAATAAATAATGAAGTTACATTTGTGTATTCGTCCACGCTGTTGGCTAGGACCTGCTAAGTGTCTGTGCTCCCTCCAGAGGAGATAATCTACAGCCACCTGACCAACGGACCCACGGCCTGTGTGTTATCTGGTGGTTGCTCAGCAGCCGGGGCGGTTTACCTCATAGGCCAACCTGTGGCCGGACTGGGCATCCGTGTTCAGGGACTCGTCTCCAGCCAGGTCGATGGCCACCACTCCTTCATGACGATACTTCTTGCACAGCTCCACCACAGTCATGGACCAGTCTGTACAGTGAAAAAACGTTCAGGACAGTGTGCAGTGCTCATTCAGGAACACAACATGACTGTATCCTACTACTGTAGGTCAGATTTACACACACACACACACACACACATGTAAAACCACCGAAACACAAGGGGAATTGCTCTCTGATTACACCACAGGAGTCTTTTGCTTTTTGCCATTTCTTTTGATGTACGATAATCTGTAAAACCTGAGCCAAATAATTTAGGACGTTTTAAAATGCTATACAAATAGTAAAACATAGTTAAACGATATTCTCTTGCAAAACCAAAAGCTTGTGGAAATAGGACAGATTCCGTCCGGATTAGTCTTGGTGTAAAGGCAATATTTAACACAATTAGATCGCCGATTATATTCAACACATTTCTTCCTCATAGCAGGTGTGTAAGAAGCTTGTTCGGCTGGTGGAATCTCAAACCCAGCCCCAAAACCCTGTCTGACTCTTCATCAGCAGTCATCCACACACACTCAGGTCAATTCTATTGGATTGTACACACTATAGTGGGTGTGCTACTGATGAATACTGTAGACTCATATGACACATGGATTCATGAAGAACAGCTCATCTATATGTCTGCAATGTTGATTTCAGAGAACAAAATGGAAAATTTGGAAAAAAATGGAAGAAACACTTTTTTGTATATGGAAATGTAAACACCAGTTCAGTCATAACATTGAATTTTACTTAGGAGAAAATCCAATATGGCATTTCAAGCTATACCATTTCAAAATAGGATATAAAATACATATTTGTCAATGTTCACCAATTCAGACACTAGAGCAGATCAAACTGGTGTGATATGTTCTATTATTGTGTGGTGGTACTGAGTCTGAGGTCGGATCAGCAGCCAATGGGAAAGGGTCCCTGTAACGGAGTCATGAAAGACAAAGCCATCGTTTCCCTTTTTCCCTGAACCTTGCTGGGTTCAACTCGTGATGTCTGATCACATGACGACAGACTCCAACAATAGACATTCAGTCTCAATGTAATTTTTCTTTTTGAATCTTTTTCAAATCGTATTTCTAAAAGGTACCTCTTGAAATGCCCTACTTGTATTTCAGTTGAATTCTAAATGAATACATCGGAAGAATTAGGTCCGTCACAGATCACTACAAATTCAGTATGTTAGCATGAACAGTGCATTACTTGGCATGTGACGCATGCAGCAGAGAATGGACCTGGCTTGAACATTGAAAGCCTTTTCTCCTTCCTTCAGGCCCTCATTCACCAGACGCACCACATCATCCGGGCTCACGTCGCCCCTGGAGGAAGCACAACAACCTGATGACAACAGCTGGGTGACAATACATGTAAGCACTGTGTTTAGCCACGAGCATAACCCATTAATCATTTAAAATAAAATATGACCATATTAATAAGATACTGTAGTTGGTAGGTAACTGGGTTAGAAGGCTGACCTTGATATACTTTAAAGAGCCCATGCCATTAAAATCACATTTTTCCTGTTGTTTGTTAAATAACATAGGTCTGAATAAGTTTGTGAGCTGTGGTAAGTTTGAAATCTATGCAGTTTGTCTGATGAATGCAATAGGCAATGAAAGGAAAAAGGCAGAAGAAATGAGCCAATCTGGATAAGGTGACACTGTGACGTAGCGTTGTCAAACTATTATTCATGGCCCTGCCCACTTGGTTGGTTCGTAACCACCCACAAGAATTCTGAAGGAGTCGTGATTGAGCTAGTGCTAAATGCTAATACGTGTATGGTAGTTGCTTAGTTCGTAGTAACAGGCTAGTTACAGAATTTTGAATGCAATGGCAGAACGACATCGAAGTACATGAACTGCGACATGCTGCCTGCCGCCGGTTGCCGCGAGGCACCACCGCCGTGAAGCACCACCGCCCGGCAGCGGGCAGCCGGGCGGTGGTGCCTCGCGCCGGCAGCAGGCAGCAGGCAGCACGCGGTTCTGTCTACTACAGATTGATGTGGAAGTGGAAGAACCAGAGATGTCGGAGAACCCGACGAAGTCCTTTGTGATTCATTATATCGTCTGGACGTGCACACAGCTTTTGGCCGTGATAATATGTATTATTTGATATAGAGCTCCAGGACTGTAACGCAAGTGTTGTACACTTCCTTGTTATTTGGATAACCGTTCTGCTGTTGGTGTGATGGCGCATAACACGTCGGACTCTCGTCTCTGGTATTTCTACAACGAGACTCGTAGTGGGGGTTATCTCAGCCATGGTTGAGAATGAATTGGGGGAAAGGAACATTGGCTTTGACTCCCTGAAGTAGTCATGAACCACAACATGGAGGAGAAAGGGATTGTTGACCGCGGTCGTCTCCCGCCGGAGCCTTGCTGCCGATGGACCACCGCTTCAGGAGGCGGTGATTAGCGCTGACCGCTGCCGAGGCGGCGGGAAGCAGGGCTCAAGCGGGATACATTCGTGGCCAACAATCCCCTTCTCCTCCATGTCGTGGTTCTTGTACTTCAGGGAGTCAAAGCCAAAGTTCCTTTCCCCCAAATTCATTCTCAACCATGGCTGAGATAACCCCCACTACGAGTCTCGTTGTAGAAATACCAGAGACGAGAGTCCGACGTGTTATGCGCCATCACACGCCATCACACCAAAACCTGTGTGCACCTCCAGACGATATAATGAATCGCAAAGGACTTCGTCGGGTTCTCCGACGTCTCTGGTTCTTCCACTTCCACATCAATCTGAAGAAGACGCGGTCGTTTGATCGTCTGGAGGCTCACACAGCTTTTGGCCGTGATAATATATATTATGATATAGATATCTATGTATAAAATGGGTTTCTAAGAGCCATTGCGATACATCCACCGTAAACAGAGCGCATGGTACCGTGGCTACAAGCTGCTCAGGGCCAGGTGATAATATATATTATAGATCATATGATATAGATATCTATGTATAATATGGGTTTATAAGAGCCATTGCGATACATCCACCGTAAACAGAGCGCATGCAGGGCCAGGTGATAATATACATCATATATTATATTATATTATATAGATATCTATGTATAATATGGGTTTCTACGAGCCATTGCGATACATCCACCGTCAACAGAGCGGCGAGCGCATGGTACTGTGGCTACAAGCTGCTCAGGGCCACACCCCCACCCCCCTCCTTGACCTGCCTTGACACGCCCACCGTAACCAGAGCGCATTGTACTGTGGCTACAAGCTGCTCAGGGCCACACCCCCACCCCCCTCCTTGACCTGCCTTGACACGCCCACCGAAACAGCGCGTTTGGGGGAAGCTCAATCTGCGACTGGTTTGGAGTGGCTGTAACTCTGCACCACGGCTGAATTTCGGGGACGTCTTTGAATACTGTGTTTGTATCCCACTAATACCTATATTAAAGCATCCATAAATAGCATGGCATGGGATCTTTAAAATATAGATACAGACATATTCAATGCTCCGGTCACTTGCATGGGCCTTTCCGACTTCCAGCCGTGAATTATTTTTCGATAATTGACCATTGCTAGGCATATAATTACCGCTGTCAAGGAAAGTGGATTTTTTGCCTCTCATTCACATCTTTGGTATTACTACGCAAGTAGTAATACCAAGTCTGGTAACTTATCATCCCCAGCTTATTCATTGCTGAACGACGTCAACGTCTATGACTATTTCTCTGCTGATCAACACTACGAATGGTAATTGTAAAAAGACACACCGTGTTAAGTAATTTTTTGTTTTGAAAAGCAGCCGTGATAATGTATAGAACGTCGCCGAAATATTAACGCATCTAAATATTTTCCTGATAATGACCGGTGTTCTACAGTATGCATTATCCCTTACATAATTATTATTATATTAATGTTGTAGTAAGAGCTAACTTGTTTCATGTTAAGGGAAACGGCTGACTTACTCCTCCTGGTCCCAGGGGATGGGTTCCACTTGAGTGTTGGCCAGGAAGTGAGGACTGTACCTCACCTCCACGTAGACAACTCCCTCTTTGGCTTTGTCCTCCACAAACTCGTAGGCGATCCTCTTGATGGCCTCTCTGTCTCCACTGGACAAAGGAAAGCGACAGTTGGAAAGCTCATGATGCTGCACTTTTTTGCGGTACTCTTTGTACCACCTGAACTTATGTCCAATCTGACACCCTTTAACAATGGACCTCAGTCTGAAGCTCACCACAATCACAATGCTGCTTCACATGTATTAAATTAACTTGATTCAGTCACTTGATCTTGTGTATGTTAAACTGAGGATTTTTTTCCTTGCGATCCATCTCTATTTATCTTTCCATCTTTAATATATATTTCACTATAAAAGACTTGGACTGGGCTGTAGTGGTATTTGGAAATGTTTTTCTCCTAAGGTGTGCAGCTTTCCCCCTTTGCTCCAAGACTTGGCCACCCAGTCTCCCCCTGGTCCTATTAATCACATGATATAGAACATCTTAACGTGCTCCTTTCACATGATGTAGAATGTCCTCCAGCATGTACTCTGCAAAAGGAACACGTGTCCCGGTAGTCATCTGGTTGGCGTCATGCTTCCCCTTCCCTGCAGCAATCAAGCCTACCAACCAGTTCTGCTTTAGCGTAACATTGCTAGCTAATTCCCCATGTTGTGCCATTGGGTTCACTGGGTCGGCTTAGCTCAGGAGGTTTAGCATTTGGCTTGTAACCGAAAGGTTGCTAGTTCGATCCCGATCGTGTTGATGTGTCGCTGAGCAAGAAACTTAACCCTAACTGCTCCTGACGAGCTGGCAGTCGCCTTGCATGGTTGACTCTGCCGTCGGTGTGTCAATGTGTGTATTAAACGATGTAAGTTGCTTTTGGTAAAAGCGTCTGCTTAATGTGCTAATTTTAATTGTCTTATATACATATATGTATATATATGTATATATGCATATATGTATATATACGTATATATATACATACATATACATGTTGCCCTAACCATTCTCATGGGTCTCATTATGGGCAATCATCTTCCTTACATAAGGTCTTCCGAGAGTAGAAACATCCTCCTTGCCTCACAAATGTTGAGCTCTGACCCAGAGTTCCCTTTAATCTCAGCCAGAGAAAAGGGAACTCCAAAGAGCATGAGCATGCATTCAGAAGTGAATTTAATGAAAGCATACAATCAATACTGGATAAACCACAAAAGGTGCTGCATTAGCCACTTAGATCATCAAATTATGATCAAATTGTGGTTTGTGCAAGTAAATAATGTGTGGAGTATATTCCACACATTAACACATTCACATTCTACTCCTCTTCTTCTGAACCCCTTCATGACGAAGTGCCAGTCCTTACAGGCATGGGAATGTAAATGTTCTAAATTTTAGATTATATGCTTTTGCTGCAGTTGCAGAAAATGTCTAAATATTTTTCAGATCTCTGTAATCTTTCATATCACAGGGCACACCAATCAATATTCTTGGCATTTATAGACACGATCCATCTCACTAATGACCATCCGGTCTAATTCCTTCCTTTGGACTGCCCAGCTGATTGTGGACTGGCTGAGCTGAGGGCTTCTGAAGGAGTGGAGCAGAGTCCACTAATATCAACCCTTATCTCTTAACCACCCAATGATCGAGGTAGATAAATAAATGAGCCTAAATAAAAACTTGACAGAGCTGTATTTGTGATACTAATGTCAGAGGCTGTTATCATGATCTCTGATAGGTTTTGGTTTCACATTCACTCACGCAATGACTTTCATGTACTCGGCGAACTTGCCAAGGAACTCAGTGAGGGTGGCAGGCTCCTGGAGGATGATGATCTGGGTCATCCCCTCCACTGTGTCGGCCAGTAGGGGGACACCGCGCCTCCTAAAGGACACAAGGGACATGAAGACAGTCAACAGTATGCATATACAATACACCCTATACAATACTATCTGGGTAGTTCTGATATAGCAATGGCTATAATTTAACAGGAGCAATGAAGGAAATGACGACTCACTTGGCTACGTCCAGAATGGTCTGTACTCTGATGGCTCCATCAAGGTGTACATGCAACTCCACCTGCAGAGGACCAAGACACCAACAAACAAAACCCAATGAACATTAGCTCTTATTATCCTTATCCTAGCCGTAACTACTATTCCGCCTCATCAAAAGAGGACCGCCTGGGATTCAATAAAAGAAAAGGAAGGATGAGTTAATATATATATTCAAACAAAAATGTTGCTATTAGAATTTAAGATAGACAGCAAGTCCTGGTAGATGTACACAGAAGGGATGAGCTGCTGCTGAGAGTTCCACCTGAGAGGTCAGCTCCCCGGACAAGCCCCCATTTAGTTACCGTCGGAGTGGGGGACCAGACAGTAACATGGAAGTTGTCCCCTCCCTACTCAGATTCCCAAAAATAAAGCCATCCAAACAGGGTTGGAGCACAGAAGACATGTCATTTATTTCACATTTAACTGAACATAACTGATGACTGCCAGCCGCCAGGCCAATCAGCAGGCAACAAGCCCAGACATTTAACATGCACACCAATAAACTCATCATCTTATCTACTCAAACAAACAATGCAAACAGGCCACCATGCAAGGAAACGTGAACCCAGGGAGGGGCATTAACACCAACACATATAACTCAGCTATGACCAAGGGTCAAACACAACTCATTCTGCACCTTGACTCTGCCCCTGTCGTCAACCCCACCCGGGACACCAGTGGCTATCAATAATAAATGGTCTTGAAACAAATACCATGATTTGTTCTTGGAATGAAGATGTTTAAGGATGTTCAAACATGTATCAGGCCAACCTATATTGGCATACTCTGGTATTAAGGGCGGAATATCCCATTGAGGCCTTATGCTCTTCCTTCAGTAACAAGACAATACAGGGAATGAAGTGCTGAAGTTAATGCTGTTAAGGCTGTTTCTGGACACAATAACCTATTAGTGAGGAAGTCCGCAAAGTCTATCGCAATCTATAAAGAAGTAAAGGCCTAACTAGAGACAGGGGTTGCAAATGAGTCTTGAATAGAAACCTGCATGCATGGCATCTGTTTTATATTTTATAGGAAGCAATGTACAATGTATTTGCCCTGCACAATAAACTTTTAAACAAACAAGGACACCTGTGAATATAGTATGATCGGCATAATGCTGCAATTAAGAGGAATATGATCTCAGCAATCCCGGGGAGACAAAGGAAAATTGGAGCAAAGGCTTAAAAAGGTTCATTGTTTTCCAGTTTATTATATTTATGTAGCCACATTATATTTATATTTCCAATTTAATTCCTAGAACGTGGTGTAATGTCTGACATTTTATTGCGCGTGAGTCTGAGGATTGTTTTTTCTTCCAAACCGCAATGAATGTTTCTCAATATATCAAACTGTTGAGGCGGAATAGTGAAGGATTAATGTGTGTCTGTGAGTCAATGACGGCCTCAAGAGCATAGATGGAGCCATGCAAAACAAGGAAAGTCTTCAGACAACCATTGGTTTGATGGTATTGTTGACATGAGATGTCTGCAGTTGATTTGTTTATATCTGTCTGCATTGCTTGAAAACGTTAGTGTAAATGTTTGTATGCGCCAGCTGTCTTGTCCGTCTTCTCTATGTAAATAACCGTGGTCCAGAAGTAATTTTGATCAGCATCCTGTGAGCGGCTGACCATTTGGGGACTGTAAAAGACCCCCTCGGAACAATAGCGTCCAGGTTTTACTCACAAGATAAGCACTCTTGAGAGAGAGAGAGAGAGAGAGAGACACACACACACATAGAGAGAGAGACAGAGAGAGAGAGAGAGAGAGAGAGAGAGAGAGAGAGAGAGAGAAGACCAGCTGTTTTTCTCATCTGCAACCAAACAGCACATCCGTTGGCATTATACTTTATATTTACTTTGCCAATTGTTTATCCATTTCTGTTGGCCTCTCTTCTTTCAATTGATTTTGTTGCCATTCTTATTGTTTTGTGGCAACAAATTATATATGAATTAGTATATTATATTATTAGCAATTATTATATTAATTCTATGAGATACCAAAGAGAAATGTGGGATTGTTAGTTTGATTGATCAAAAAGAAGCTTGCGAAAACAATATAAACTTCATATGAATAATTTATTTTCTATATAATTCCATTAGATTGGTCATGGGCTACGTCTTCATAAGCCTAATGCCATTTGGCCAGACTAACTGACTAGGCTACGTTTTGGCTGGGGATGTTGATACCATCTGTAAGGCCATTCTCTTCTCTCTCCGTGGATCATCCTCTGTCCAGTTGCCCATCTTTCTTTCGTTCCTCTTAACGTTATCACAGCACACGCCATTGCTCAAGTTTGACAAGCATAAACATACTTTGTTGTCATGTACATCTGAAAACGCAGCCTACAGGTAAAAGTTATTTTCCACGAGACCCTAACGACTTGACGAGAGGGCAATGCAAACCGATCTATGATCAGCTTCATAGAGCGATCAATATAACCCCGGATCAATCTGATCAATATAACCCCGGATCATTCTAATCAATGCAACCCCGGATCAATCTGATCAATATAACCCCGGATCAATCTGATCATTGTAATCCAAATCAATCTGATCAACCCCGGATTAATCTGATCAATATAACCCCAATCAATCTGATCAATACCACCCCAATCAATCTGATCAATGTCACCCGTATCAATCTGATCATTGTCACCCAAGATCAAACTGTTTGTCCATGTCCCCGCGCTTTGGAAAAAGTGGAGCAGAAGAAATGAGAAGCAGGAATAAGAAGTGATCGTCCTAGGTGTTACGTCCTGACCATTCAGTCATGTTACGTTCGATTAACAGGTGGTTGTCCAGTGGTAGGACCTACCTTCGGCTGTTCGAACCCCACCGCTTCAGAAAGCACCTCGGCCATAGCAGGAAAAGAGTCGGGAGGGCTGAACCTCTGCTAAGAGAACGAGTGAGTCCACGAGTTGGAGAACCGTGTTATGTACATAGTGTGTGAGTGCGTGTGTGTGTGTGTGTGGACACGCCTCGATAGTGAACAAAATTAAAACACGAAGTGCTGCAGATGCACTCTGCTTAACCAATAGTGCAACAATAAAACACGGTGCAGTCCCACAGAGCACTCCCACCCGGCGATCCACATGTAGGTATGGTCAGCCTGCACCCAGACCGGATCAGCAGCTCTGGCAGATTGGAGGAGATTTCTACGCGCACGTTGGAGAGGTTTACCTCTGTAATTGCATTAGGCCAAGTTAAACCATGTCGCAGAGGGTCTAGGACAGGTTAAACCATGTCCCGGAGGGTCTAGGACAAGATAAGACGGTTATCTATTTGACCAAAAACGAACTCAAAACGATTTACATCCGCTGCTACGTGGAAACATACGGCCTTTTACTGTAATAGCCGCGCAGGCGAAAAGGAGAGGGGACAATTCAACCAAGAGAAGGCGTTCTGCTCCGTCTGTGTTCATCTTAAAGGATTCAGTTATACTGAGTTTTACTTTTTAATCTAGTGAATATATATATATATATATATATATATTTATACCATAAATATATTTTATACACAACCTCTACGGAGGCGGAGGTAGTGTGGGGCCCTGGTAGTGTGGGGCCCTGGTAGTGTTGGGGCCCTGGTAGTGTTGGGGCCCTGGTAGTACGGGGTCCTGGTAGTACGGGGCCTGGTAGTACGGGGCCCTGGTAGTGTGGGCCCCTGGTAGTGTGGGGTCCTGGTAGTACGGGGCCCTGGTAGCAAAGGGCTCTGGTAGTACAGGGCCCTGGTAGTGTGGGGCCCTGGTAGCACAGGGCTCTGGTAGTACAGGGCTCTGGTAGTGTGGGGCCCTGGTAGTACAGGGCTCTGGTAGTACAGGGCCCTGGTAGTGTGGGGCCCTGGTAGTACAGGGCTCTGGTAGTACAGGGCTCTGGTAGTGTGGGGCCCTGGTAGTACAGGGCTCTGGTAGTACAGGGCTCTGGTAGTACGGGGCCCTGGTAGCACAGGGCTCTGGTAGAACAGGGCCCTGGTAGCACAGGGCTCTGGTAGTACAGGGCCCTGGTAGTACGGGGCCCTGGTAGCACAGGGCTCTGGTAGTACGGGGCCCTGGTAGCACAGGGCTCTGGTAGTACAGGGCCCTGGTAGTACGGGGCCCTGGTAGCACAGGGCTCTGGTAGTACAGGGCCCTGGTAGTACGGGGCCCTGGTAGCACAGGGCTCTGGTAGTACAGGGCCCTGGTAGTACGGGGCCCTGGTAGCACAGGGCTCTGGTAGTACAGGGCCCTGGTAGTACGGGGCCCTGGTAGCACGGCCCCCGTAGTACCGTGGCTTGTGACTGCTTGTGCGCTGCGATATGGTGGGCGTGCTGAGGGGAGGAAGCCCGGTCTGACTTGTGTGCAGTATGAGGTGTGGGGCCCTCAGGTCCCCTAGTGCTGGTGGTGGCCTATGGGGGCGGGGGCCCATACTACACCTGCTTCCGGCCCATGTGTGTGTCCCCTGAAGGGGGTTTGTAGGGCTTTGACTGATGTGTGCAATGCTGAGACAAAGTTGTAATAAAGAAGTAAGTGCAGTGGTTTCATCTCAAGGTGGACCTTGCGAAAAAAGCACCGTTGATTTTGTTGCTACTTTTGACGGTCTGATGCATCGTGATTGAATCCTCTGTGGTAACGTTGTTTTAGCCTCGGTCTGACTCCGAGAGGTAACAGTTCAACATGTGGTTTATTCAGAGACACAAGGTCACCGACGATTGACATCTGGAAGAGGTTCATGAAGCACACAGTTAAAGGGTCCCATTGTATTGGTAATGGGTATGGTAAATAATGCGGCGTTTCCACTGCAGGGTGCGGTACGGTTCGGTTCGCCTCAGTCCGGTAGGGAGGGGGCGGTATAGCCCAGCTCAGTTCCGAGGTCGCGTTTCCACCGCCGACAGTACCCTCTAAGGTAGGCCGGATGTCGATCGCCGCGGCAGCTATGTAAACATCGTCCTCCTCCCCAAGAATGTAGAGGAACGTCTCCACCTCCTTGTTCGCCCAAGCAAGCGTTTTACGCGACATGTTCATTGTAAAGAATAATACCTTGAGGCTACTGTTTGTTTGTTTTTTTCCCCACGTCGCCCGGAAGTGACGATTCTGTCGACCAATCAATGGAGGGGGTATGTAGCTCGAATTTTCCGGCACCCTTTCAAGGCGTCTCAGTACCCCAACGGAGTTGTACTGAAGACGAGGGAAAAACGAGTACGGCTCAGTCCGGGTCACGCCCACTTTTGGCGGTGGAAACGCAATCCGTACCGCATCTTTGCGAACCGAACCGTACTGCACCCTGCAGTGGAAACGCGCCATAAGCCACAACTACAGGTTGTAATTCACCAGCTAAACCTTTTGTCTGTCTTGGTCCTCACAGTGGAATGGCGAAGAGGCCGTGCTCATAGGGTCTGACTTATCTCAAAAGGCTGATTCATACCTCCGGATCCGGACGAAATCCGTCCGTCTGTACCAAACGTTGTCTCCCTCATACCTCCGTCCGGTTTCAGCGTTGTTATGGATGTTACGCAATACATCCTCTAGAGGGCAGTGACTGTCCTGTCACAAATGACTGGCATTCACAATCGCAAACATAGCATCTGTAAGAGATGATTCTGCTTTGTGTTATCCGAAATCTGAAAAAAAGGCGCAAAAAGTGCAGGCCTACGCGGCGGTTGCATGTGACAGCCCTAACCAACCCCCAGATTCTCTCCTCAAAGTGTTGCACCATTTTTTTAAAGGACCAGTTATAACTCATTGCCAAAGCAGGTGAACAATAAAATAAAAAGGTCAGGTATATAATAGGGATGTAACGGTACACTGAAGTCACGGTTCGGTTCATACCTCGGTTCAGACATCACAGTTCGGTAGGAGTTAGGTACAATCAAGGGAAAAGAAAAAACAAATGCAGAAGGCAATTATTTTTAATTGTCTCAGGTTGTACCACCTAGTGTCATACAGTCTCTCCCCTGAGCTAGCTGCAACAGCCTGAACTGTGTGATCTAAGATGTAAAGGAGGAGGAGGACGAGAAGAAATACGATGTGGATTCAAAACAGCTCCATTAATTTAAGAGTTCATGGCCGGCCGATAGGCGCTGAAAAGGTGGATCCTACATGAACCTTATGAAGGAGCCGTTTAAAGGAAAGCTCAAGACTGAGCCTGTGGTTGAAATTGCGCTGTTTCTTGTGTCTGTAGCTTTAATGCAAATTAGCTGCTTCTCATTGACCAATGAGCTGTCAGAGTGACCCACAGCATAGAGGAGAAGTGATTGTTGCCGTTTGCGGTCTCCTGGAGCTCTATATCTATATAATATAATAATAATAATAATATTATAGAATATATAGGTATTTATATAATATTATATTTGATATCACGGCTAAAAGCAATGTGCACCTGGGATGATGTTATGGATCATAAAAACTGCGTCTGACATCTCTGGTACTTCCACAACAAGTAAAGACTCATAGTGGGGGTTATCTGGGCCATGGAAGTATTGGGGGAAGGAACTTTGGCCTTGACTCTCTGAAGTCCATATTGAACTGCGACATAGAGGAGAAAGGGATTGCACTCCGCACCCTGGGAGCTGGCGGAAGTCCGGCAGCTCAGCTCCGGGAGTACATTCCCATTCTCCTCCTCCGGACTGCCACTGATGCTTCGGCGGCAGTCCGGCAGCTCCGGCGGGGGGAGCTCAGCGGGGAAAGGGAATGTACTCCCGGAGCTGAGCTCCGGATGCCGCCGAGCTCCCCCCCACCGGAGCTGCTCCCCCTCGTGATTGGAGGGGGGTGGGGAAGGGGAGTTAATATTCAAATTTGCCCCCTTCCTACGTAGAAGGGGGCGCCGAAACTGACTCACATGTTTGGTAACTAGGCGGGGTACCTTCAGAAATGCATATCTCACTCAGTCATGTATAGACTTTTTTCACAGTTTGTATGCGTGTGGGAGCACCAGAGACCCAAAAAAAAACACCAAATCCCAGGAAAAGTGTTGTTTTCATAATATGTCCCCTTCAAGGCATGTTACAATGCCCTCCCCCCCAGCTAAAGACTAGTGATGCACCAATTCCTACAAGTACTTAGAATTGGGAACTTGCCGATACAGAGTAACGATAAGTACTTATTAATACCATTACAGTTGAAAGATCCAGAGAACCAACTGTTTTAGCTGGAATTCGAATACTGATTAAAAGAAAATAATAATTGGGCTGAGAGTTTTAGGAAAGAGGGGTTCTTGTTATTGCCATTGTCATGACCAACGGAAACTTTATCATACCATACCTTCATCATACCTGTATCATACCTGTATCATACCTGTATCATACCTTCATCTTACCTTCATCATACCTTCATCATACCTTTATCATACCTTTTCAGTAAATCTTTGTTTAGTAAACTGCAACCGGGAAGCCGTAGTGGTCTGGTTCTCTTAGTACTGGGTCTGATTCTCTTAGTTGTCTGGCTCTGCTAGCTGTCTGGTTTTCTTAGTGGAATGGTTCTCTTAGAACGGGGTCTGGTTCTCTTAGTGGCTTGGTTCTCTTAGTGGTCTGTTTCTCTTAGTGGTCTGGTTCTCTTATTGATCGGGTTCTCTTAATGGTCTGGTTATCTTAGTACTGGGACTGGTTCTCTCCCTGGTCTGGTTCTCTTAGTGGTCTGGTTCCCTTAGTGGTTTGGTTCTCCTGGTACTGGGTCTGAGTCTGGTTCTATTAGTGGTCTGGTTCTCTTGCTGGTCTGGTTCCCTTAGTGGTTTGGTTCTCTTGGTACTGGGTCTGAGTCTGGTTCTATTAGTGGTCTGGTTCTCTGAGTGGTCTGGTTCCCTTAGTGGTCTGGTTCGCATAGTAGTAGGTCTCGGTCTCTTAGTGGTCTGGTTCCACGTTTCTTTCCTGATATCAGGCGTGTTTACCTGCACTTTTGAGGGCGAGGGCTGGTTTATAAAGTGGCCTGCGAAGCCCTTTTGAACTGTGGTCATGGGCATTATAGACAAATTACGTTGATGGGGATATGGTGTTTCATGGCTGCTTCGACGGCTCAATCTCCAACAGAGCCATATTGCCAAGTACAGACTTGTTTCCATGGCTTAGAACATATTATACAAAGATTCAATAATTATTCTGAAGACATGGACAAAAAAACCAAGAATACGCAGATACAAAGATCACAGATAACAAGAACCACAGTGTAGCGTCCTGTAGTTCTACGTATCTGGAGACACAGCGGTGCAGATGAGGAAATAGACGATCAGAAGATAAATACTGCTCCTGGGTGTGAGGAAACATCCTGTGAGGTCTACCAATTTCCCTCAACAGAGAAGTACCGCCAAATACAAACTTGCCCCGACTAATAAATATTATACTTTTAATGACATTATTCTGACTGAACTGAGAATAATATTGTTGTTAACACACTGCAATCGGTCTGCAAGTTTCCATCAGGGATTGTACCACAGCAAAAGTCTGTCTGCGTGGGTCACCTTAATGGACAACAAGGTGGAATTATGAAGTCTGAATCTAATTATGAGCTTGACATTAGTAATGTCCGAGTCTTC